>NC_060122.1:33799513-34099513 GCF_021461395.2 Schistocerca americana | reverse complement strand
TTTACTGTAAACTGAGGACCTTAAAAGTGACGATGAAACACAGAAATTGCGTCGGAATTGAATACAACAGGCACCATGCTGACTTCTCTCCGGGAGAGTAATGCTACTAACTGTCTGTGCTTAAATTCTTTCCTGGGATTCCAGTAATAGATTCCGATGGACATGGGAGGGTTTACTGTAACCTGTGGACCTTCAACGTGACGATGAAACACAGAAATTGCGTCGGAATTGAATACAACAGGCACCATGACGACTTTTCTCCAGGAGAGAAAAGCTTCTAACTGATTGTGCTTTGATTCTTTCCTGGGATTCCAGTAATTGATTCCGATGAACATGGTAAGGTTTACTGTAACCTGTGGACCTTCAACTTCACGATGAAACACAGAAATTTCGTCGGAATTGAATACAATAGCACCATGCTGACTTCTCTCCAGGAGATTAATGCTTCTAACTGTCTGTGCTTTGATTCTTCCCTGGGATTCCCGTAATAGATTCCGATGGAAATGGGACGGTTTACTGTAACCTGTGGACCTTCAACTTGACGATTAAACACAGAAATTGCGTCGGAATTGAATACAACAGGCACCATGCCGCCTTCTCTCCGGGAGAGTAATGCTTCTAACTATCTGTGCTTTGATTCTTACCTGGGATTCCAGTATTAGATTCCGATGGACATGGGAAGGTTTACTGTAGCCTGCGGACCTTCAACTTGACGATGAAACACAGAAATTCGTCGGAATTGAATACAACAGGCATCATGCCGACATCTGTCCGGGAGAGTAATCCTTCTAACTGTCTGTGCTTTGATTCCTTCCTATGGTTCCAGTAATAGATTCCGATGGACATGGGAAGGTTAACCGTAACCTGGGTACCTCGCACTTGACGGTGAAACACCGAAATTGCGTCGGAATTGAATACAACAGGAACCATGCCGTATTCTCTCCGGGAGAGTAATGCTTCTAACTGTCTGAGCTTTGATTCTTACCTGGGATTCCAGTAATAGATTCCGTTGGACATGGGAAGGTTTATTGTAACCTGTGGACCTTCAACGTAACGATGAAACATAGAAATTGCGTCGGAATTGAATACAACAGGCACCATGCCGCCCTCTCTCCGGGAGAGTAATGCTTCTAACTATCTGTGCTTTGATTCTTACCTGGGATTCCAGTATTAGATTCCGATGGACATGGGAAGGTTTACTGTAGCCTGTGGACCTTCAACTTGACGATGAAACACAGAAATTGCGTCGGAATTGAATACAACAGGCACCATGCCGACTTCTGTCCGGGAGAGTAAACCTTCTAACTGTCTGTGCTTTGATTCTTTCCTATGGTTCCAGTAATAGATTCCGATGGACATGGGAAGGTTAACTGTAACCTGGGTACCTTGCACTTGACGGTGAAACACCGAAATTGCGTCGGAATTGTATACAACAGGCACCATGTCGACTTCTCTCCGGGAGAGTAATGCTTCCAACTATCTGTGCTTTGATTCTTACCTGGGATTCCAGTAATAGATTCCGATGGACATGGGAAGGTTTACTGTAACCTGTGGACCTTCAACTTGACCATGAAACACAAAGATTGCGTCGGAATTGTATACAACAGGCACCAAGCCGACTTCTGTCCGGGAGAGTAATGCTTCTAACTGCCTGTGCTTTGATTCTTTCCTGGGATTCCATTAATAGATTCTGATGGAGATGTGAAGGTTAACTGTAACCTGTGGACCTTCAACTTGACGATGAAACACAGAAATTTCGTCTGAATTGAATACACCAGGCACCATGCTGACTTCTCTCCGGGAGATTAATGCTTCTTACTGTCTGTGCTGTTTTTCTTCCCTGGGATTCCAGTAATAGAATCCGATGGAATAGCGACGGTTGACTGTAACCTGTGGACCTTCAACTGACGCTGAAACACAGAAATTGCGGTGGGAAGGAATACAACAGGCACGATGCCGACTTCTGTCCAGGAGAGTAAAGCTTCTAATTGTCTGTATTTGATTCTTTCCTGGGATTCCAGTACTAGATTCCGATGGAAATGGGACGGATGACTGTAACCTGTGGACCTGCAACTTGACGATGAAACACAGAAATTGCGACGGAATTGAATACAACAGGTACCATCCCGACTTCTCCCCGGGAGAGGAATTGTTCTAATTCTCTGTTCTTTGATTCTTTCCTGGGATTCCAGTAATAGATTCCGATTCACATGGGAAGGTTTACTGTAACCTGTATACCTTCAACTTGACGACGAAACACAGAAATTGCGTCGGAAATGAATACAACAGGCACAATGCCGACTTCTGTCCAGGAGAGTAAAGCTTCTAACTGTCTATATTTGATTCTTCCCTGGGATTCCAGTATAAGATTCCGATGGACATGGGAAGGTTTGCTGTAACCTGTGGACCTTAATCTTGACGATGAAACACAGAAATTGCGTCGGAATTGAATACAACAGGCACCATGCCGACTTCTCTCCGGGAGACTAATGCTTCTAACTGTATGTGCTTAGATTCTTTCCTGGGATTCCAGTAATAGATTCCGATGGACATGGGAGGGTTTACTGTAATCTGTGGACCTTCAACGTGACGATGAAACACAGAAATTGCGTCGGAATTGAACACAACAGGCACCATGCCGACTTTTCTCCAGGAGAGAATTGCTTCTAACTGTCTGTGCTTTGATTCTTTCCTGGGATTAAAGTAATTGATTCCGATGGACATGGGAAGGTTTACTGTAGCCTGTGGACCTTCAACTTGACGATGAAACACAGAAATTTCGTCGGAATAGAATACGACAGCAACATGCTGACTTCTCTCCGGGAGAGTAATGCTTCTAACTGTCTGTGCTTTGACTCTTTCCTGGTATACCAGTAATAGATTCCGATTCACATGGGTAGGTTTACTGTAACCTGTGGACATTCAACCTGACGATGAAACACAGAAATTGCGAAGGAAATGAACACAACAGGCACAATGCCGACTTCTGTCCAGGAGAGTAAAGCTTCTAACTGTCTGTATTTGATTCATCCCTGGGATTCCAGTATAAGATTCCAATGGACATGGGAAGGTTTGCTGTAACCTGTGGACCTTAATCTTGACGATGAAACACAGATATTGCGTCGGAATTGAATACAACAGTCACCATGCCGACTTCTCTCCGGTAGGTTAATGCTTTTAACTGTCTGTGCCTTGATTCTTCCCTGGTATTCCAGTAATAGATTCCGATGGAAAAGGGACGGTTTACTGTAACCTGTGGACCTCCAACTTGCCGATTAAACACAGAAATTGCGTCGGAATTGAATACAACAGGCACCATGCCGACTTCTCTCCGGGAGACTAATGCTTCTAACTATCTGTGCTTTGATTCTTACCTGGGATTCCAGTCATAGATTCCGATGGACATGGGAAGGTTTACTGTAACCTGTGGACCTTCAACTTGACGATGAAACAAAGAAATTGCGTCGGAATTGAATACAACAGGCACCATGCCGACATCTCTCCGGGAGAGTAATGCTTCTAACTGTGTGTATTTGATTCTTTCCTGGGATTCCAGTAATAGATTCCGATGGACATGGGAAGGTTTACTCCAACCTGTGGACCTTGATCTTGACGATGAAACACAGAAGTTGCGTCGGAATTGAATACAACTGGCACCATGCCGACTTCTGTCCGGGAGTGTAATGCTTCTAACTGTCTGTGTTTTGATTCTTTCCTAGGGTTCCATTAATAGATTCCGATGGACATGGGAAGGTTAACTGTAAACTGTGTACCTTCCACTTGACGATGAAACACCGAAATTGCGTCGGAATTGAATACAACAGGCACCATGCCGACTTCTCTCCAGGAGAGTAATGCTTCTAACTGTCTGAGCTTTGATTCTTACCTGGGATTCCAGTATAAGATTCCGATGGACATGGTAAGGTTTGCTGTAACCTGTGGACCTTAATCTTGACGATGAAACACAGAAATTGCGTCGGAATTGTATACAACAGGCACCATGCCGACTTCTCTCCGGGAGACTAATGCTTCTAACTGTATGTGCTTAGATTCTTTCCTGGGATTCCAGTAATAGATTCCGATGGACATGGGAAGGTTTACTGTAATCTGTGGACCTTCAACGTGACGATGATACACAGAAATTGCGTCGGAATTGAACACAACAGGCACCATGCCGACTTTTCTCCAGGAGAGAATTGCTTCTAACTGTCTGTGATTTGATTCTTTCCTGGGATTCCAGTAATTGATTCCGATGGACATGGGAAGGTTTACTGTAACCTGTGGACCTTCCACTTGACGATGAAACACCGAAATTGCGTCGGAATTGAATACAACAGGCACCATGCCGACTTCTCTCCAGGAGATTAATGCTTCTATCTGTCTGAGCTTTGATTCTTACCTGGGATTCCAGTAATAGATTCCGTTGGACATGGGAAGGTTTATTGTAACCTGTGGACCTTCAACGTAACGATGAAACATAGAAATTGCGTCGGAATTGAATACAACAGGCACCATGCCGACTTCAGTCCGGGAAAGTAATGCTTCTAACTGTCTGTGCCTTAATTCTTTCCTGGGATTCCAGTAATAGACTCCGATGGACATGGGAAGGTTAACTGTAACCTGTGTACCTTCCACTTGACGATGAAACACCGAAATTGCGTCGGAATTGAATACAACAGGCACAATGCCGACTTCTCTCCAGGAGAGTAATGCTTCTAACTGTCTGTGCTTTGATTCTTTCCTGGGAGTCCAGTAATAGAATCCGATGGACATGGGAAGGTTTACTGTAAACTGAGGACCTTAAAAGTGACGATGAAACACAGAAATTGCGTCGGAATTGAATACAACAGGCACCATGCCGACTTCTCTCCGGGAGAGTAATGCTTCTAACTGTCTGTGCTTAAATTCTTTCCTGGGATTCCAGTAATAGATTCCGATGGACATGGGAGGGTTTACTGTAACCTGTGGACCTTCAACGTGACGATGAAACACAGAAATTGCGTCGGAATTGAATACAATAGCACCATGCTGACTTCTCTCCAGGAGGTTAATGCTTCTAACTGTCTGTGATTTGATTCTTCCCTTGGATTCCAGTAATAGATTCCGATGGAAATGGGACGGTTTACTGTAACCTGTGCACCTTCAACTTGACGATTAAACACAGAAATTGCGTCGGAATTGAATACAAGAGGCACCATGCCGCCTTCTCTCCGGGAGAGTAATGCTTCTAACTATCTGTGCTTTGATTCTTACCTGGGATTCCAGTATTAGATTCCGATGGACATGGGAAGGTTTACTGTAGCCTGTGGACCTTCAACTTGACGATGAAACACAGAATTTGCGTCGGAATTGAATGCAACAGGCACCATGCCGACTTCTGTCCGGGAGAGTAATCCTTCTAAGTGTCTGTGCTTTGATTCTTTCCTATGGTTCCAGTAATAGATTCCGATGGACATGGGAAGGTTAACTGTAACCTGGGTAAATTGCACTTGACGGCGAAACACCGAAATTGCGTCGGAATTGAATACAACTGGCACCATGCCGTATTCTCTCCGGGAGAGTAATGCTTCTAACTGTCTGAGCTTTGATTCTTACCTGGGATTCCAGTAATAGGTTCCGTTGGACATGGGAAGGTTTGTTGTAACCTGTGAACCCTCAACTTAACGATGAAACATAGAAATTGCGTCGGAATTGAATACAACAGGCACCATGCCGACTTCAGTCCGGGAAAGTAATGCGTCTAACTGTCTGTGCCTTAATTCTTTCCTGGGATTCCAGTAATAGACTCCGATGGACATGGGAAGGTTAACTGTAACCTGTGTACCTTCCACTTTACGATGAAACACAAAAAGTGCGTCGAAATTGAATACAACAGGCACCATGCCGACTTCTCTCCGTGAGAGTAATGCTTCTAACTGGTTGTGCTTTGATTCTTTCCTGGGATTCCAGTAATTGATTCCGATGGACATGGGAAGGTTTACCTTAACTTTTGGTCCTTAACTTGATGATGAAATACAGAAATTGCGTCGGATTTGAATACAATAGGCACCATGCGACTTCTCGCCGGGACAGTAATGCTTCTAACTGTCTGTGGTTTGATTCTTTCCTGGGATTCCGGTAATAGATTCCGATGGACATGGGAAGGTTTACTGTAACCTGTGGACCTTCAACTTGACGATGAAACACAGAAATTGCGTCGGAATTGAATACAACAGACAATATGCCGACTTATTTCCAGGAGAGTAATGATTGTAACTGTCTGTGTTTTGATTCTTTCCTGGGATTCCAGATATAGATTCCGATGGACATGGGGAGGGTTACTGTAACCTGTGGACCTTCAACTTGACGATGAAACACAGAAATTGCGTCTGCATTGAATTCAATAGGCACAATGCCGAGTTCTGTCCGGGAGAGTAATGCTTCTAACTGTCTGTGCTTTGATTCTTTCCTGGGATTCCAGTAATAGATTCCGATGGACATGGGAAGGTTTAGTGTAACCTGTGGACCTTCAACTTGACGATGAAACACAGAAATTGCGTCGGAATTGAATACAACAGGCACCATGCCGACTTCACTCCGGGAGAGTAATGCTTCTAACTGGTTGTGCTTTGATTCTTTCCTGGGATTCCAGTAATTGATTCCGATGGACATGGGAAGGTTTACCTTAACTTTTGGACCTTAACTTGACGATGAAATACAGAAATTGCGACGGATTTGAATACAATAGGCACCATGCGACTTCTCGCCGGGACAGTAATGCTTCTAACTGTCTGTGGTTTGATTCTTTCCTAGGATTCCGGTAATAGATTCCGATGGACATGGGAAGGTTTAGTGTAACCTGTGGACCTTCAACTTGACGATGAAACACAGAATTTGTGTCAGAATTGAATACAACAGGCAACATGCCGACTTCACTCTGGGAGAGTAATGCTTCTAACTGTCCGTGCTTTGTTTCCTTCCTGGGATTCCAGTAATACATTCCGATGGACATGGGAAGGTTTACTGTAACCTGTGGACCTTCAACTTGACGATGAAACACAGAAATTGCGTCGGAATTGAATACAACAGACAATATGCCGACTTATTTCCAGGAGAGTAATGATTGTAACTGTCTGTGTTTTGATTCTTTCCTGGGATTCCAGATATAGATTCCGATGGACATGGGGAGCGTTACTGTAACCTGTGGACCTTCAACTTGACGATGAAACACAGAAATTGCGTCTGCATTGAATTCAATAGGCACAATGCCGAGTTCTGTCCGGGAGAGTAATGCTTCTAACTGTCTGTGCTTTGATTCCTTCCTGGGATTCCAGTAATAGATTCCGATGGACATGGGAAGGTTTAGTGTAACCTGTGGACCTTCAACTTGACGATGAAACACAGAAATTGCGTCGGAATTGAATACAACAGGCACCATGCCGACTTCACTCCGGGAGAGTAATGCTTCTAACTGGTTGTGCTTTGATTCTTTCCTGGGATTCCAGTAATTGATTCCGATGGACATGGGAAGGTTTACCTTAACTTTTGGACCTTAACTTGACGATGAAATACAGAAATTGCGTCGGATTTGAATACAATAGGCACCATGCGACTTCTCGCCGGGACAGTAATGCTTCTAACTGTCTGTGGTTTGATTCTTTCCTGGGATTCCGGTAATAGATTCCGATGGACATGGGAAGGTTTAGTGTAACCTGTGGACCTTCAACTTGACGATGAAACACAGAATTTGTGTCAGAATTGAATACAACAGGCAACATGCCGACTTCACTCTGGGAGAGTAATGCTTCTAACTGTCCGTGCTTTGTTTCCTTCTTGGGATTCCAGTAATACATTCCGATGGACATGGGAAGGTTTACTGTAACCTGTGGACCTTCAACTTGACGATGAAACACAGAAATTGCGTCGGAATTGAATACAACAGACAATATGCCGACTTATTTCCAGGAGAGTAATGATTGTAACTGTCTGTGTTTTGATTCTTTCCTGGGATTCCAGTAATAGATTCCGATGGACATGGGGAGGGTTACTGTAACCTGTGGACCTTCAACTTGACGATGAAACACAGAAATTGCGTCTGCATTGAATTCAATAGGCACAATGCCGAGTTCTGTCCGGGAGAATAATGCTTCTAACTGTCTGTGCTTTGATTCTTTCCTGGGATTCCAGTAATAGATTCCGATGGACATGGGAAGGTTTACTGTAACCTGTGGACCTTCAACTTGACGATGAAACACTGAAATTGGTCGGAATTGAATAAAACAGGCACCATGCCGACTTCTGTGTGGGAGAGTAATGCTTCTAACTCTCTGTGCTTTGACTCTTTCCTGGGATTCCAGTAATAGATATCGATTGACATGGGAAGGTTTACTGTAACCTGTGGACCTACAACTTGGCGATGAAACACAGATATTGCGTCGGAAAGGAATACAACTGGCACCATAGCGGCTTCTGTCCAGGAGAGTAAAGCTTCTAACTGTCTATATTTGATTCTTTCCTGGGATTCCAGTATAAGATTCCGATGGACAATGGAAGGTTTACTGTAACCTGTGGACCTTAATCTTGACGATGAAACACAGAAATTGCATCGGAATTGAATACAACATTCACCATATCAACTTCTCTCAGGGAGAGTAATGCTTCTAACTGTCTGTGCTTTGATTCTTTCCTGGGATTCCAGCAATAGATTCCGATGGAAATGGGACGGTTTACTGTAACCTTTGTACCTTGAACTTGACGATGAAAGACAGAAATTGCGTCGGAATTAAATACAACAGGCACCATGCTGACTTCTCTCCGGGAGAGTAATGCTTCTAACTGTCTGTGCTTTGATTCTTTCCTGGGATTCCAGTAATAGATTCCGATGGACGTGGGAAGGTTTACTGTAAACTGAGAACCTTCAACTTGACGATAAAACACAGAAATTGCGTCGGAATTGAATACAACAGGCACCATGCCGACTTCTCTCCGGGAGACTAATGCTTCTAACTGTCTGGGCTTTGATTCTTTCCTGAGATTCCAGTAATAGATTCCGATGGACATGGGAAGGTTTACTGTAATCTGTGGACCTTTAACTTGACGTTGAAACACAAAAAGTGCGTCGAAATTGAATACAACAGGCACCATGCCGACTTCTCTCCGTGAGAGTAATGCTTCTAACTGTCTGTGCTTTGATTCATTCCTGAGATTCCAGTAAAAGATTCCGATGGACATGGGAAGGTTAACTGTAACCTGTGGACCTTCAACTTGACGATGAAACACAGAATTCGCGTCGGAATTGAATCCAACAGGCACCATGCGGACTTCACTCCGGGAGAGTAATGCTTCTAACTGGTTGTGCTTTGATTCTTTCCTGGGATTCCAGTAATTGATTCCGATGGACATGGGAAGGTTTACCTTAACTTTTGGACCTTAACTTGACGATGAAATACAGAAATTGCGTCGGATTTGAATACAATAGGCACCATGCGACTTCTCGCCGGGACAGTAATGCTTCTAACTGTCTGTGGTTTGATTCTTTCCTGGGATTCCGGTAATAGATTCCGATGGACATGGGAAGGTTTACTGTAACCTGTGGACCTTCAACTTGACGATGAAACACAGAAATTGCGTCGGAATTGAATACAACAGACAATATGCCGACTTATTTCCAGGAGAGTAATGATTGTAACTGTCTGTGTTTTGATTCTTTCCTGGGATTCCAGTAATAGATTCCGATGGACATGGGGAGGGTTACTGTAACCTGTGGACCTTCAACTTGACGATGAAACACAGAAATTGCGTCTGCATTGAATTCAATAGGCACAATGCCGAGTTCTGTCCGGGAGAGTAATGCTTCTAACTGTCTGTGCTTTGATTCTTTCCTGGGATTCCAGTAATAGATTCCGATGGACATGGGAAGGTTTAGTGTAACCTGTGGACCTTCAACTTGACGATGAAACACAGAAATTGCGTCGGAATTGAATACAACAGGCACCATGCCGACTTCACTCCGGGAGAGTAATGCTTCTAACTGGTTGTGCTTTGATTCTTTCCTGGGATTCCAGTAATTGATTCCGATGGACATGGGAAGGTTTACCTTAACTTTTGGACCTTAACTTGACGATGAAATACAGAAATTGTGTCGGATTTGAATACAATAGGCACCATGCGACTTCTCGCCGGGACAGTAATGCTTCTAACTGTCTGTGGTTTGATTCTTTCCTGGGATTCCGGTAATAGATTCCGATGGACATGGGAAGGTGGACCTTCAACTTGACGATGAAACACAGGATTTGTGTCAGAATGGAATACAACAGGCAACATGCCGACTTCACTCTGGGAGAGTAATGCTTCTAACTGTCCGTGCTTTGTTTCCTTCCTGGGATTCCAGTAATACATTCCGATGGACATGGGAAGGTTTACTGTAACCTGTGGACCTTCAACTTGACGATGAAACACAGAAATTGCGTCGGAATTGAATACAACAGACAATATGCCGACTTATTTCCAGGAGAGTAATGATTGTAACTGTCTGTGTTTTGATTCTTTCCTGGGATTCCAGTAATACATTCCGATGGACATGGGGAGGGTTACTGTAACCTGTGGACCTTCAACTTGACGATGAAACACAGAAATTGCGTCTGCATTGAATTCAATAGGCACAATGCCGAGTTCTGTCCGGGAGAGTAATGCTTCTAACTGTCTGTGCTTTGATTCTTTCCTGGGATTCCAGTAATAGATTCCGATGGACATGGGGAGGGTTACTGTAACCTGTGGACCTTCAACTTGACGATGAAACACAGAATTCGCGTCGGAATTGAAACCAACAGGCACCATGCGGACTTCACTCCGGGAGAGTAATGCTTCTAACTGGTTGTGCTTTGATTCTTTCCTGGGATTCCAGTAATAGATTCCGATGGACATGGGAAGGTTTAGTGTAACCTGTGGACCTTCAACTTGACGATGAAACACAGAAATTGCGTCGGAATTGAATACAACAGGCACCATGCCGACTTCACTCCGGGAGAGTAATGCTTCTAACTGGTTGTGCTTTGATTCTTTCCTGGGATTCCAGTAATTGATTCCGATGGACATGGGAAGGTTTACCTTAACTTTTGGACCTTAACTTGACGATGAAATGCAGAAATTGCGTCGGATTTGAATACAATAGGCACCATGCGACTTCTCGCCGGGACAGTAATGCTTCTAACTGTCTGTGGTTTGATTCTTTCCTGGGATTCCGGTAATAGATTCCGATGGACATGGGAAGGTTTACTGTAACCTGTGGACCTTCAACTTGACGATGAAACACAGAATTTGTGTCAGAATTGAATACAACAGGCAACATGCCGACTTCACTCTGGGAGAGTAATGCTTCTAACTGTCCGTGCTTTGTTTCCTTCCTGGGATTCCAGTAATACATTCCGATGGACATGGGAAGGTTTACTGTAACCTGTGGACCTTCAACTTGACGATGAAACACAGAAATTGCGTCGGAATTGAATACAACAGACAATATGCCGACTTATTTCCAGGAGAGTAATGATTGTAACTGTCTGTGTTTTGATTCTTTCCTGGGATTCCAGTAATAGATTCCGATGGACATGGGGAGGGTTACTGTAACCTGTGGACCTTCAACTTGACGATGAAACACAGAAATTGCGTCTGCATTGAATTCAATAGGCACAATGCCGAGTTCTGTCCGGGAGAGTAATGCTTCTAACTGTCTGTGCTTTTATTCTTTCCTGGGATTCCAGTAATAGATTCCGATGGACATGGGGAAGGTTACTGTAACCTGTGGACCTTCAACTTGACGATGAAACACAGAATTCGCGTCGGAATTGAATACAACAGGCACCATGCGGACTTCACTCCGGGAGAGTAATGCTTCTAACTGGTTGTGCTTTGATTCTTTCCTGGGATTCCAGTAATAGATTCCGATGGACATGGGAAGGTTTAGTGTAACCTGTGGACCTTCAACTTGACGATGAAACACAGAAATTGCGTCGGAATTGAATACAACAGACAATATGCCGACTTATTTCCAGGAGAGTAATGATTGTAACTGTCTGTGTTTTGATTCTTTCCTGGGATTCCAGTAATAGATTCCGATGGACATGGGGAGGGTTACTGTAACCTGTGGACCTTCAACTTGACGATGAAACACAGAAACTGCGTCTGCATTGAATTCAATAGGCACAATGCGGAGTTCTGTCCGGGAGAGTAATGCTTCTAACTGTCTGTGCTTTGATTCTTTCCTGGGATTCCAGTAATAGATTCCGATGGACATGGGTAGGTTTAGTGTAACCTGTGGACCTTCAACTTGACGATGAAACACAGAAATTGCGTCGGCATTGAATACAACAGACAATATGCCGACTTATTTCCAGGAGAGTAATGATTGTAACTGTCTGTGTTTTGATTCTTTCCTGGGATTCCAGTAATAGATTCCGATGGACATGGGGAGGGTTACTGTAACCTGTAGACCTTCAACTTGACGATGAAACACAGAAATTGCGTCTGCATTGAATTCAATAGGCACAATGCCGAGTTCTGTCCGGGAGAGTAATGCTTCTAACTGTCTGTGCTTTGATTCTTTCCTGGGATTCCAGTAATAGATTCCGATGGACATGGGGAGGGTTACTGTAACCTGTGGACCTTCAACTTGACGATGAAACACAGAATTCGTGTCGGAATTGAATCCAACAGGCACCATGCGGACTTCACTCCGGGAGAGTAATGCTTCTAACTGGTTGTGCTTTGATTCTTTCCTGGGATTCCAGTATTTGATTCCGATGGACATGGGAAGGTTTACCTTAACTTTTGGACCTTAACTTGACGATGAAATACAGAAATTGCGTCGGATTTGAATTCAATAGGCACAATGCCGAGTTCTGTCCGGGAGAGTAATGCTTCTAACTGTCTGTGCTTTGATTCTTTCCTGGGATTCCAGTAATAGATTCCGATGGACATGGGAAGGTTTAGTGTAACCTGTGGACCTTCAACTTGAAGATGAAACACAGAAATTGCGTCGGAATTGAATACAACAGGCACCATGCCGACTTCTCTCCGGGAGAGGAATTTTTCTAACTGTCTGTGCTTTGATTCTTTCCTGGGATTCCAGTAATAAATTCCGATGGACATGGGAAGGTTTACTGTAACCTGTGGACCTTCAACTTGACGATGAAACACAGAAATGGCGTCGGAATTGAATACAACAGGCACCATGCCGAGTTCCCTCCGGGAGAGTAATACTTCTATCTGTCTGTGCTTTGATACTTTCCTGGGATTCCTGTAATAGATTCCGATGGACATGGAAAGGTTTACTGTAACCTGTGGACCTTCAACTTGACGATGAAACACAGAAATTGCGTGGGAATTGAATACAACAGGCACCATGCCGACTTCTCTCCGGGAGATTAATGCTTATAACTGTCTGTGCTCTGATTCTTCCCTGGGATTCCAGTAATAGGTTCCGATGGAAATGGGACGGTTTACTGTAACCTGTGGACCTTCAACTTGACGATGAAACACAGCAATTGCGTCGGAATTGAATACAACAGGCACCATGCCGACTTCTCTCTGGGAGAGTAATGCTTCTAACTGTCTGTGCTTTGATTCTTTCCTGGGATTCCAGTAATAGATTCCGATGGACATGGGAGAGTTTACTGTAACCTGTGGACCTTCAACTTGGCGATGAAAGGCAGAATTCGCGTCGGAATTGAATCCAACAGGCACCATGCCGTATTCTCTCCGGGAGAGTAATGCTTCTAACTGTCTGTGCTCTGATTCTTTCCTGGGATTCCAGTATTAGATTCAATGATCATGGGTAGGTTTACTGTAACCTGTGGACCTTCAAATTAACGATGAAACACCGAAATTGCGGCAGAATTG
The DNA here is from genome assembly GCF_021461395.2 of Schistocerca americana. NCBI lineage: Eukaryota > Metazoa > Arthropoda > Insecta > Orthoptera > Acrididae > Schistocerca > Schistocerca americana. The sequence goes on along the minus strand of NC_060122.1, from coordinate 34,085,641 downwards.
AATAAAATAGGCACCAAGCAGACTTCTGTCCGGCAGAGTATTGCTTCTAACTGTCTGAGCTTTTATTTTTCTCTGGGATTCCAGTAATAAGTACCGATGGACCTGCGAGGATTTACTGAAACCTGTGGACGTTCAATTTGACGATGAAACACAGAAATTTCGTCGGAATTGAATACAACAGGCACCATGCCGACTTCTCTCCGGGAGAGTAATGCTTCCTACTGTCTGTGCTTTGATTCTTTCCTGGGATTCCAGTAATAGATTCCGATGGACATGGGAAGGTTTATTGTAACCTGTGGACCTTCAACTTGGCGATGAAAGGCAGAAATAGCGTCGGAATTGAATACAACAGGCACCCTGACGACTTCTCTCCGGGAGCGAAATGCTTCTAACTGCCTGTGCTTAAATTCTTTCCTGGGATTCCAGTAATAGATTCCGATGGACATGGGAAGGTTTACTGTAACCTGTGGACCTTCAACGTGACGATGAAACACAGAAATTGCGTCGGAATTGAATACAACAGGCACCATGCCGACTTTTCTCCAGGAGAGAAATGCTTCTAACTGTCTGAGCTTTGATTCTTTCATGGGTTTCCAGTAATTGATTCCGATGGACATGAAAAAGTTTACTGTAACCTGTGGACCTTCAACTTGACGATGAAACACAGAAATTTCGTCGGAATTGAATACAACAGGCACCCTTCTGAATCTCTCCGGGAGATTAATGTTTCTAACTGTCTGTGCTTTGATTCTTCCCTGGGATTCCAGGAATAGGTTCCGATGGAAATGGGACGGTTAACTGTAACCTGTGGACCTTCAACTTGTCGATGAAACACAGAAATTGCGTCGGAATTGAATACAACAGGCACCATGCCGACTTCTCTCCGGGAGACTAATGCTTCTAACTATCTGTGCTTTGATTCTTAGCTGGGATTCCAGTAACAGATACCGATGGACATTGGAAGGTTTACTGTAACCTGTGGACCTTCAACTTGAATATGAAACACAGATATTGCGTCGGAATTGAATACAACAGGCACCATGCCGACTCCTCTCCGGGAGAGTAATGCTTCCTACTGTCTGTGCTTTGATTCTTTCCTGGGATTCCAGTAAAAGATTCCGATGGACATTGGAAGGTTTACTGTAACCTGTGGACCTTCAACTTGACGATGAAAAACTGAAATTGCGTCGGAAAGGAATACAACAGGCACCATGTCAACTTCTCTCCGGGAGAGTAACGTTTCTAACTGTCTGTGCGTTGATTCTTTCCTGGGATTCCAGTAATAGATTCCGATTGACACGGGAAGGTTTACTGTAACCTGTGGAATTTCAACTTGACGATGAAGCACAGAAATTGCGTCGTAATTGACTACAACAGGCACCATGCCGACCTCTGTCCGGGAGAGTAATGCGTCTATCTGTCTGTGCTTTGATTCTGACCTGGGATTCCAGTAATAGATTCCGATGGACATGGGAAGGTTAACTGTAACCTGTGGACCTTCAACTTGACGAAGAAACACATATATTGCGTCGGAATTGAATACAACAGGCACCGTCGCGACTTCTCTCCGGGAGAGTAATGATTCTAACTGTCTGCGCTTTGACTCTTTCCTGGGATTCCTGTAATAAATTCCGATGGACATGGGAAGGTTTACTGTAACCTGTTGACCTTCATCTTGACGATGAAACACAGAGATTGCGTCGGGATTGAATACACCAGGCACCATGCCGACTTTTCTCCGGGAGAGTAATGCTTCATACTGTCTGTGTTTTGATACCTTCCTCGGATTCCAGTAATAGATTCTGATGGACAGCGGAGGGTTTACTGTAACCTGTGGACCTTCAACTAGACGATGAAACACAGCAATTGCGTCGGAATTGAATACAACAGGCACCATGCCGACTTCAGTCCGGGAGGGTAATGCATCTAACTGTCTGTGCTTTGATTCTTTCCTGGGACTCCAGTAATAGATTCCGACGGACATGGGAAGGTTTACTGTAACCTCTGGACCTTCAACTTGATGATGGAACACAGAAATTGTGTCGGAATTGAATACACCAGGCACCATGCCGACTTCTCTCTGGGAGAGTAATGCTTCCAACTGTCTGTGCTTTGATTCTTCCTTGGATTCCAGTAATTGATTCCAGTGGACATGGGAAAGTTTACTGTAACCTGTGGACCTTCAACTTGACGATGAAACACAGAAATTGCGTCGGAATTGAATACAACAGGCACAATGGATACAGCTGTCCCGGAAAGTAATGCTTCTAACTGTCTGTGCTTTGATTCTTTCCTTGGATTACAGTAATAGATTACAATGGACATTTGAAGGTTAACTCTAACCTGTGGACCTTCAACTTGACGATGAAACACAGAAATTGCGTCGGAATTTTATACACCAGGCACCGTGCCGACTTCCCTCCGGGAGAGTAATGCTTCAAATTGTCTGTGCATCGATTCATTCCTGGGATTCCAGTAATAAATTCCGATGGACATGGGAAGGTTTACTGTAACCTGTGGACATTCAACTTCACGATGAAACACAGAAATTGCGTCGGAATTGAACACAACAGGCACCATGCCGCCTTCTGTCCGGGAGAGTAATGCTTCTATCTGTCTGTGCCTTGATTCTTTCCTGGGATTCCAGTAATAGTTTCCGATGGTCATGGGAACGTTTACTGCAAGCTGTGGACCTTCAACTTGACGATGAAACACAGAAATTGCATCGGAATTGAATACAAAAGGCACCATGAAAACTACTCTCCGGGACAGTAATGCTTCTAACTGCCTGCACTTTAAATTTTAACTGGGATTCCAGTATGAGATTCAATGAACATGGGTAGGGTTACTGTAGCCTTTGACCTTCAAATTAACGATGAAACACAGAAATTGCGACGGAATGGAATAAAATAGGCACCAAGCAGACTTCTGTCCGGGAGAGTAATGCTTCTAACTGTCTGTGCTTTTGTTCTTCTCTGGGATTCCAGTAATAAGTTCCGATGGACATGCGAAGGTTTACTGTAACCTGTGGACGTTCAACTTGACGATGAAACACAGAAATTGAGTCGCAATTTTATACACCAGGCACCATACCGGCTTTCCTCCGGGAGAGTAATGCTTCTAACAGTCGGTGCATCGACTCATTCCTGGGATTCCAGTAATAGATTCCGAAGGACATGGGACGGTTTACTGTAACCAGTGGACCTTCAACTTGACGATGAAACACAGAGATTGCGTCGGAATTGAATACAACAGGCACCATGTCAACTTCTCTCCGGGAGAGTAACGTTTCTAACTGTCTGTGCGTTGATTCTTTCCTGGGATTCCAGTAATAGATTCCGATTGACACGGGAAGGTTTACTGTAACCTGTGGACTTTCAACTTGACGATGAAGCACAGAAATTGCGTCGTAATTGACTACAACAGGCACCATGCCGACCTCTGTCCGGGAGAGTAATGCGTCTATCTGTCTGTGCTTTGAATCTGACCTGGGATTCCAGTAATAGATTCCAATGGACATGGGAAGGTTAACTGTAACCTGTGGACCATCAACTTGACGAAGAAACACATATATTGCGTCGGAATTGAATACAACAGGCACCGTCGCGACTTCTCTCAGGGAGAGTAATGATTCTAACTGTCTGCGCTTTGACTCTTTCCTGGGATTCCTGTAATAGATTCCGATGGACATGGGAAGTTTTACTGTAACCTGTTGACCTTCAACTTGACGATGAAACACAGAAATTGCGTCGGGATTGAATACAAGAGGCACCATGCCGACTTTTCTCCGGGAGAGTAATGCTCCATACTGTCTGTGCTTTGATACCTTCCTCGGATTCCAGTAATAGATTCTGATGGACAGCGGAGGGTTTACTGTAACCTGTGGACCTTCAACTAGACGATGAGACACAGCAATTGCGTCGGAATTGAATACAACAGGCACCATGCCGACTTCAGTCCGGGAGGGTAATGCATCTAACTGTCTGTGCTTTGATTCTTTCCTGGGACTCCAGTAATAGATTCCGACGGACATGGGAAGGTTTACTGTAACCTCTGGACCTTCAACTTGATGATGGAACACAGAAATTGTGTCGGAATTGAATACACCAGGCACCATGCCGACTTCTCTCTGGGAGAGTAATGCTTCCAACTGTCTGTGCTTTGATTCTTCCTTGGATTCCAGTAATTGATTCCAATGGACATGGGAAGGTTTACTGTAACCTGTGGACCTTCAACTTGACGATGAAACACAGAAATTGCGTCGGAATTGAATACAACAGGCACAATGGATACAGCTGTCCCGGAAAGTAATGCTTCTAACTGTCTGTGCTTTGATTCTTTCCTTGGATTACAGTAATAGATTACAATGGACATTTGAAGGTTAACTCTAGCCTGTGGACCTTCAACTTGACGATGAAACACAGAAATTGCGTCGGAATTTTATACACCAGGCACCGTGCCGACTTCCCTCCGGGAGAGTAATGCTTCAAATTGTCTGTGCATCGATTCATTCCTGGGATTCCAGTAATAGATTCCGATGGACATGGGAAGGTTTACTGTAACCTGTGGACATTCAACTTCACGATGAAACACAGAAATTGCGTCGGAATTGAACACAACAGCCACCATGCCGACTTCTTTCTGGGAGAGTATTGCTTCTATCTGTCAGTGCTTTGATTCTTTCCTGGTATTCCAGTAATAGATTACGATGGACATCGGAAGGTTAACTGTAACCTGTGGACCATCCACTTGACGAAGAAACACCGATATTGCGTCGGAATTGAATACAACAGGCACCATGCCGACTTCTGTCCGGGTGAGTTATGCTTCTATCTGTCTGTGGCTTGATTCTTTCCTGGTATTCCAGTAATAGGTTCCGATGGACATAGGAAGGTTTACTGTAACCTGTGGACCTTCAACTTGATGATGAACACAGAAATTTTGTCGAAATTGGATACAAGAGGCACCATGCCGACTTTTCTCCGGGAGACTAATGCTTCCAACTGTCTGTGCTTTGATCCCTTCCTCGGATTCCAGTAACAGATTCCGATGGACAGCGGAGGGTTTACTGTAACCTCTGGACCTTCAACTTGACGATGTAACACAGAAATTGCGTCGGAATTGAATACAACAGGCAGCATGCCGAAATCTGTCCGGGAGAATAATGCTTCTATCTGTCTGTGCCTTGATTCTTTCCTGATATTCCAGTAATGGATTCCGATGGACATAGGAAGGTTTACTGTAACCTGTGGACCTTCAACTTGATGATGAACACAGAAATTGTGTCGAAATCGAATACAAGAGGCACCATGCCGACTTTTCTCCGGGAGAGTAATGCTTCCAACTGTCTGTGTTTTGATTCCTTCCTCGGATTCCTGTGATAGATTCTGATGGACAGCGGAGGGTTTCCTGTAACTTGTGGACCTTCAACTTCATGATGAACACAGAAATTGTGTCGAAATTGAATACAAGAGGCACCATGCCGACTTCTCTCCAAGAGAGTAAAGCTTCTAACTGTCTGTGCTTTGATTCTTTCCTGGGATTCCGGTAATAGATTACGATAGACATGGGAAGGTTTGCTGTTACCTGTGGACCTTCAACTTGACGATGAAATACCGAAATTGCGTCGTAACCTAATACAACAGGCTCCATGACGACTTCTCTCCGGGAGAGTAATGTTTCTAACTGCCTGTGCGTTGATTATTTCCTGGGAATCCATTATAAGATTCCGATTGACATGGGAAGGTTTACTGTAACCTGTGGACCTTCAACTTGACGATGAAACACAGAAATTGCGTCGAAATTGAATACAACAGGCACCATGCCGACATCTGTCCGGGTGAGTAATGCTTCTATCTGTCTGTGCCTTGATTCTTTCCTGGGATTCCAGTAATAGTTTCCGATGGACATGGGAAGGTTAACTGTAACCTGTGGACCATCAACTTGACGAAGAAACACCGATATTGCGTCGAAATTGAATACAACAGGCACCATGCCGACTTCTGTCCGGGAGTGTAATGCTTCAATCTGTTTGTGCTTTGATTCTTTCCTGGGATTCCAGTAATAGATTCCGATGGACATGGGATGGTGTACTGTAACCTGTGGACCTTCAACTTGACGATGAAACACAGCAATTGCGTCGGAATTGAATATGACAGGCACCATGGCGACTTCAGTCCGGGAGGGTAATGCATCTCACTGTCTGTGCTTTGATTCTTTCCTGGGTCTCCAGTAATAGATTCCGATGGACATGGGAAGGGTTACTGTAACCGGTGGACCTTCAACTTGATGATGAAACACAGAAATTGTGTCGAAATTGAATACAAGAGGCACCATGCCGACTTCTCTCCGGGAGAGTAATGCTTTCAACTGTCTGTGCTTTGATTCTTTCCTGGGATTCCAGTAATAGATTCCGATGGACATGGGAAGGTTTACTGTAACCTGTGGACCTTCAACTTCACGATGGAACACAGAAATTAGCGTCGGAATTGAATACAACAGGCAACATGCCGACATTTGTCCGGGAGAATAATGCTTCTAACGGTCTGTGCTTTGATTCTTTCCTTGGATTGCAGTAATAGATTACAATGGACATGGGAAGGTTAACTGTAACCTGTGGACCTTCCACTTGACGATGAAACACAGAAATTGCGACGGAATTGAACACAACAGGCACCGTGCCGACTTCTCTCCGGGAGAGTAATGCTTCTAACTGTCTGTGCTTTGATTCTTTCCTGGGCTTTTAGTAATAGATTCCGATGGACATGGGAAGGTTTACTGTAACCTGAGGACCTTCAACCTGACGATGAAACACAGAAATTGCATTGGAATTGAATACAACAGGCACCTTGCCGACATCTTTCCGGGTGTGTAATGCTTATAACTGTCTGTGCATTGACTCTTTCCTCGGATTCCAGTAATAGATTCCGATGGACATGGGAAGGTTTACTGTAACCTGTGGACCTTCAACGTGACGATGAAACACAGAAATTGCGTCGGAATTGAATACACGAGGCACCATGCCGACTTCTCTCTGGGAGAGTAAAGCTTCCAACTGTCTGTGTTTTGATTCCTTCTTGGGATTCCAGTAATAGATTCCGATGGACATGGGAAGGTTTTCTGTAACCTGTGGACCTTCAACTTGACGATGAAACACAGAAATTGCGTCGGAATTGAATACAACAGGCACCATGAATACATCTGTCCGGGAAGGTAATGCCTCTAACTGTCTGTGCTTTGATTCTTTCCTTGTATTGCAGTAATAGATTACAATGGACATGGGAAGGTTAACTGTAACCTGTGGACCTTCAACTTGACGATGAAACACAGAAATTGCGTCGGAATTTTATACACCAGGGACCATGCCGACTTCCCTCCGGGAGAGTAATGCTCCTAACTGTCTGTGCATCGATTCATTCCTGGGATTCCAGTAATAGATTCCGAAGGACATGGGACGGTTTACTGTAACCAGTGGACCTTCAACTTGTCGATGAAACACAGAAATTGCGTCGGAATTGAATAAAACAGGCACCATGCCTACTTCTGTCCGGGACAGTAATGCATCAATCTGTCTGTGTTTTGATTCTTTCCTGGGATTCCAGTAATAGATTCCGATGAACATGGGAAGGTTTACTGTCCCCAGTGGAATTTCAAATTGACGATGAAACACAGAAATTGCGTCGGAATTGAATACAACAGGCACCATGCCGACTTCTGTCTGGGAGAGTATTGCTTCTAACTGTCTGTGCTTTGATTCTATCCTGGGATTAAAGTAATAGATTCCGATGGACAAGGGAAGGTTTAGTGTAACCTGTGGACCTTCAACTTGATGTTGAAACACAGAAATTGTGTCGAAATTGAATACAAGAGGCAACATGCCGACTTCTCTCCGGGAGAGTAATGCTTCCAACTGTCTGTGCTTTGATTCTTTCCTGGGATTCCGGTAATAGATTCCGATGAACATGGGCGGGTGTACTGTATCCTGTGGACCTTCAACTTGACGATGAAACACAGAAATTGCGTCGGAGTTGAATACAACAGGCACCATGAATACAGCTGTCCGGGAAAGTAATGCTTCTAACTGTCTGTGCTTTGATTCTTTCCTTGGATTACAGTAATAGATTACAATGGACATGGGAAGGTTGACTGTAACCTGTGGACCTTCAACTTGACGATGAAACACAGAAATTGCGTCGGAATTTTATACACCAGGCACCATGACGACTTCCCTCCGTGAGAGTAATGCCTCTAATACTCTGTGCATCGATTCATTCCTGGGATTCCAGTAATAGATTCCGATGGACATGGGAAGGTTTACTGTAACCTGTGGACCTTCAACTTGATGATGAACACAGAAATTGTGTCGAAATTGAATACAAGAGGCACCATGCCGACTTCTCTCCGGGAGAGTAAAGCTTCTAACTGTCTGTGCTTTGATTCTTTCCTGGGATTCCGGTAATAGATTACGATGGACATGTGAATGTTTACTGTAACCTTTGGACCGTCAAATTGACGATGAAACACAGAAATTGCGTCGGAATTGAATGCAACAGGCACCATGCCAACTTCTCTCCGGGAGAGTAATGCTTCCAACTGTCTGTGTTTCGATTCCTTACTGGGATTCCAGTAATACATTCCGATGGACATCGGAAGGTTTACTGTAACCTGTGGACCTTCAACTCGACGATGAAACATAGAAATTGCGTCGGAATTGAATACAACAGGCACCGTGCCGACTACTGTCCGGGAGAGTAATGCTTCTAACTGTCTGTGCTTTGATTCTTTCCTGGTATTCCAGTAATAGATTCCGATGGACATGGGAAGGTTTACTGTAACCTGTGGACCATAACTTGATGATGGATCACAGAAATTGTGTCGAAATTTAATACAAGAGGCACCATGCCGACTTCTCTCCGGTAGAGTAAAGCTTCTCACTGTCTGTGCTTTGATTCTTTAGTGGGATTCCGGTAATAGATACCGATGGACATGGGAAGGTTTACTGTCACCTGTGGACCTTCAACTTGACGATGAAACACAGAAATTGCGTCGGAATTGAATACAACAGGCACCATGCCGACTTCTGTCCGGGAGAGTGATGCTTCTATCTGTCTGTGTTTTGATTCTTTCCTGGGTTTCCAGTAATAGATTCCGATGGACATGGGAAGGTTATCTGTAACCTGTGGACCATCAACGTGACGATGAAACACAGAAATTGCTACGGAATTGAATACAACAGGCACCATGCCGACTTCTCTCCGGGAGAGTAATGCTTCTAACTGTCTGTGCTTTGACTCTTTCCTGGGATTCCTGTAATAGATTCCGATGGACATGGGAAGGTTTACTGTAACCTGTAGACCTTCAACTTGACGATGAAGCACAGAAATTGCGTCGGAATTGAATACACCAGGCACCATGCCGACTTTTCTCCGGGAGAGTAATGCTTCCAATTGTTTGTGTTTTGATTCCTTCGTCGGATTTCAGTAATACTTTCTGATGGACGTCGTAAGGTTTACTGTAACCTGTGGACCTTCAACTTGACGATGAAACACAGAAATTGCGTCAGAATTGAATACCACAGGTACCGTGCCGGCTTCTTACCGGGAGAGTAATGCTTCCAACTGTCTGTGTTTTGATTCCTTTCTGGGATTCCAGTAATTGATTCCGATGGACATGGGAAGGTTTACTGTAACCTGTGGACCTTCAACTTGACGATGAATCACAGAAATTGCGTCCTAATTAAATACAACAGGCACCGTGCCGACTTATGTCCAGGAGAGTAATGCTTCTAACTGTCTGTGCTTCGATTCATTCCTGGGATTCCTGTAATAGATTCCGATGGACTTGGGAAGGTATACTGTAACCTGTGGACCTTCAAGATGACGGTGAAACATAGAAATTGCGTCGGAATTGAATACAACAGGCACCATGCCGACTTCTGTCCGGGAGAGTAATGCTTCAATCTGTTTGTTCCTTGATTCTTCCCTGGGATTCCAGTAATAGTTTCCGATGGACATGGGAAGGTGTAATGTAACCTGTGGACCTTCAACTTGACGATGAAACACAGAAATTGCGTCGGAATTGATTACAACAGGCACCATGCCGACATCAGTCCGGGAGAGTAATTCATCTAACTGTCTGTGCATTGATTCTTTCCTGGGACTCCAGTAATAGATTCCGATATACTTGGGAAGGTTTACTGTAACCTGTGGACCATCAACTTGATGATGAAACACAGAAGTTGTGTCGAAATTGAATACAAGAGGCACCATGCCGACTTCTCTCCGGGAGAGTAATGCTTCCAACTGTCTGTGTTTTGATTCCTTCCTGGGATTCCAGTAATAGATTCCGATGGACATCGGAAGGTTTTCTGTAACCTGTGCACCTTCAACTCGACGATGAAACACAGAAATTGCGTAGGAATTGAATCCAACAGGCACCGTGCCGGCTTCTGTCCGGGAGAGTAATGCTTCTAACTGTCTGTACTTTGATTTTTTCCTGGGATTCCAGTAATAGATTGCGATGGACATGGGAAGGGTTACTGTAACCTGTGGACCTTCAACTTGACGATGAATCACAGAAATTGGGTCGGAATTGAATATAACAGGCACCATTCCGACTTCTGTCCGGGAGAGTAACGCTTCTGTCTGTCTGTGCTATGATTCTTTCCTGGGATTTTAGTAATAGATTCCGATGGATATGAGAGAGTTAACTGTAACCTGTGGACCCTCAAATTGACGATGAAACACAGAAATTGAGTCGGAATTGAATACAACAGGCACCATGCCGACATCTGCGCAGGAGAGTAATGCTTCTAACTGTCAGTATTTTGATTCTTTCCTGGGATTCCAGTAATAGGCTCCGATGGACATGGGTAGGTTTGCTGTAACCTGTTGACCTTCTACTAGACGATGAAACACAGAAATTGCGTCGGAATTGAATGCAACAGGCACCATGACGGCTTTTCTCCGGGAGAGTAATTTTTCTAACTGTCTGTGCTTTCACTCTTTCCTGGGATTCCAGTAATAGATTCCGATGGACATCGGTGGGTTTACTGTAACCGGTGGACCTTCAACATTACGATGAAACACAGAGATTGCGTCGGAATTGAATACACCCGGCACCATGCCGACTCCTCTCCTGGAGAGTAATGCTTCCACCTGTCTGTGTTTTGATTCCTTCCTGGAATTCCAGTAATAGATTCCGATGGACATGGGAAGGTTTACTGTAATCCGTGGACCTTCAACTTGACGATGAAACACAGAAATTTCGTCGGAATTGAGTACAACAGGCACCATGCCGTCTTCTCTCAGGGAGAGTAAAGCTTCTAACTGTCTTTGCTTTTATTCTGTCCTGGGATTCCAGTAATAGATTCCGATGGGCATGGGAAGGTTTACTGTAACCTGTGGAACTTAAACTCGATGATGAAACACAGATATTGCGTCGGAATTGAATACAACAGGCACCATGCCGACTTCTGTCCGGGAGAGTAATGCTTCTACCTGTCTGTGCTTTGATTCTTTCCTGGGATTCCAGTAATAGATTCCGATGGACATGGGAAGGTGTACTGTAACCTGTGGACCTTCAACTTGATGATGAAACCCAGAAATTGTGTCGAAAATGAATTCAAGCTTCACCATGCCGACTTTTCTCCGGGAGAGTAATGCTTCCAAATGTCTGTGCTTTGATTCTTTCCTGGGATTCCAGTAATTGATTCCGATGGACATGGGAAGGTTTACTGTAACCTGTCGACCTTCAAATTCACGATGATACACGGAAATTGCGCCGGAATTGAATACAACAGGCACCATGCCGACTTCTCTCCGGTAGAGTAATGCTTCCAACTGTCTTTGTTTTGATTCCTTCCTGGGATTCCAATAATAGATTCCGATGGACATGGGAAGGTTTACTGTAACCTGTGGACCTTCAACTTGACGACGAAACACAGAAATTGTGTCGAAATTGAATACAACAGACACCGTGCCGACTTCTGTCATGGAGAGTAATGCTTCTAACTGTCTGTGCTTTGATTCATTCCTGGGATTACAGTAATAGATTACGATGTACATGGGAAGGTTTACCGTAACCTGTGTACCTTCAACTTGACGATGAAACACAGAAATTGCGTCTGAATTGAGTACAACAGGCACCGTGCCAACTTCTCTCCGGGAGAGTAATGCTTCTAACTGTCTGTGTTTGCACTCTTTCCTGGGATTCCAGTAATAGATTCCGATGGACATCGGTAGGTTTACTGTAACCGGTGGACCTTCAACATGACGATGAAACACAGAGATTGCGTCGGAATTGAATACACCAGGCACCATGCCGACTTCTCTCCGGGAGAATAACGCTTCCAACTGTCTGTGTTTTGATTCCTTCCTGAAATTCCAGTAATAGATTCCGATGGACATGGGAAGGTTTACTGTAACCCGTGGACCTTCAACTGGACGATGAAACACAGAAATTGCGTCGGAATTGAGTACAACAGGCACCATGCCGTCTTCTCTCAGGGAGAGTAAAGCTTCTAACTGTCTGTGCTTTTATTCTGTCCTGGGATTCCGGTAATAGATTCCGATGGGCATGGGAAGGTTTACTGTAACCTGTGGACCTTCAACTCGACGATGAAACACAGATATTGCGTCGGAATTGAATACAACAGGCACCATGCCGACTTCTGTCCGGAAGAGTAATGCTTCTAAATGTCAGTATTTTATTTCTTTCCTGGGATTCCAGTAATGGACTCCGATGGACATGGGAAGGTTTACTGTAAGCTTAGGACTTTCAACTTGGCGATGAAACACTGAAATTGAGTCGGAATTGAATACACCAGGCACCATGCCGACTTCTCTCCATTAGAGTAAGGCTTCCAACTGTCTTTGTTTTGATTCCTTCCTGGGATTCCAGTAATAGATTCCGATGGACATGGGAAGGTTTACTGTAACCTGTGGACCTTCAACTTGACGACGAAACACAGAAATTGCGTCGGAATTGAATACAACAGTCACCGTGCCAACTTCTCTCCGGGAGAGTAATGCATCTAACTGTCTGTGCTTTGATTCTTTCCTGGGTCTCCAGTAATAGATTCCGATGGAAATGGGAAGGTTTACTGTAACCTGTGGACCTTCAACTTGATGATGAAACACAGAAATTGTGTCAAAGTTGAATACAAGATTCACCATGCCGACTTGTCTCAGGGAGAGTAATGCTTCCAACTGTCTGTGCTTTGATTCTTTCCTGGGATCCCAGTAATTGATTCCAATGGACATGGAAACGTTTACTGTAACCTGTGGACCTTCAACTTGACGATGATACACTAAAATTGCGTCGAAATTGAATACAACAGGCACCGTGCCGGCATCCGTCCGGGAGAGTAATGCTTCAAACTGTCTTTACTTTGACTGTTTCGTGGGATTCCAGTAATAGATTCCGATGGACATCGGAATGTTTACTGACACCTGTGGACCTTCAACTTGACGATGAATCACAAAAATTGGGTCGGAATTGAATATAACAGGCACCATGCCGACTTCTGTCCGGGAGAGTAATGCTTCTTTCTGTCTGTGCTTTGATTCTTTCCCGGGATTCCAGTAATAGATTCCGATGGATATGGGAAAGTTAACTGTAACCTGTGGACCCTCAAATTGACGATGAAACACAGAAATTGAGTCGGAATTGAATACAACAGGCACCATGCCGACTTCACCCCGGTAGAGTAATGCTTCTAACTGTCAGTATATTGAATCTTTCCTGGGATTCCAGTAATAGGCTCCGATGGACATGGGTAGGTTTACTGAAACCTGTGGACCTTCAACTAGACGATGAAACAGAGAAATTGCGTCGGAATGGAATACAACAGACACCGTGCCGACTTCTGTCAGGGAGAGTAATGCTTCTAACTGTCTTTGCTTTGATTCTTTCCTGGGATTCCAGTAATAGATTCCGATGGACATGGGAAGGTTTGCTGTAACCTGTGGACCTCCAACTTGACGACGAAACATAGAAATTGCGTCGGAATTGAATACAACAGACACCGTGCCGACTTCTGTCAGGGAGAGTAATGCTTCTAACTGTCTGTGTTTTGATTCCTTCCTGGGATTCCAGTAATAGATTCCGATGGACATCGGAAGGTTTACTGTAACCTGTGGACCTTCAACTCGACGATGAAACACAGAAATTGCGTAGGAATTGAATCCAACAGGCACCGTGCCGGCTTCTGTCCTTGAGAGTAATGCTTCTAACTGTCTGTACTTTGATTTTTTCCTGGGATTCCAGTAATAGATTGCGATGGACAGGGGAAGGGTTACTGTAACCTGTGGACCTTCAACTTGACGATGAATCACAGAATTTGGGTCGGAATTGAATATAACAGGCACCATGCCGACTTCTGTCCGGGAGAGTAATGCTTCTGTCTGTCTGTGCTATGATTCTTTCCTGGGATTCCAGTAATAGATTCCGATGGATATAAAAGAGTTAACTGTAACCTGTGGACCCTCAAATTGACGATGAAACACAGAAATTGAGTCGGAATTGAATACAACAGGCACCATGCAGACATCTGCCCGGGAGAATAATGCTTCTAACTGTCAGTATTTTGATTCTTTCCTGGGATTCCAGTAATAGGCTCCGATGGACATGGGTAGGTTTACTGTAACCTGTGGACCTTCAACTTGACGATGAAACACAGAAATTGCGTCGGAATTGAATACAACAGGCACCATGCCGTCTTCAGTCCGGAAGAGTAATGCATCTAACTGTCTGTGCTTTGATTCTTTCCTGGGACTACAGTAATAGATTGCGATGGACATGGGAAGGTTTACTGTAACCTGTGGACCTTCAACTTGATGATGAATCACAGAAATTGTGTAGAAGTTGAATACAAGATTCACCATGCCGACTTCTCTACTGGAGAGTAATGCTTCCAACTGTCTGTGCTTTGATTCTTTCCTGGGATTCCAGTAATTGATTCCGATGGACATGGGAAGGTATACTCTAACCTGACGACCTTCAACTTCACGATGATACACAGAAATTGCGACGGAATTGAATAGAACAGACACCGTGCCGACTTCTCTCCGGTTGAGTAATGCTTCCAACTGTCTTTGTTTTGATTCCTTCCTGGGAATACAGTAATAGATTCCGATGGACATGGGAAGGTTTACTGTAACCTGTGGACCTTCAACTTGACGACGAAACACAGAAATTGCGTCGGAATTGTATACAACAGAGACCGTGCCGACTTCTGTCAGGGAGAGTAATGCTTCTAACTGTCTGTGCTTTGATTCATTCCAGTGATTCCAGTAATAGATTCCGATGGACATGGGAAGGTTAACCGTAACCTGTGGAAATTCAACTTGACGATGAAACACAGAAATTGCGTCGGAATTGAGTACAACAGGCACCATGCCAACTTCTCTCCGGGAGAGTAATGCATCTAACAGTCTGTGCTTTGATTCTTTCCTGGGTCTCCAGTAATAGATTCCGATGGACATGGGAAGGTTTACTGTAACCTGTGGACCTTCAACTTGATGATGAAACACAGAAATTGTGTCGAAATTGAATACAAGAGGCACCATGCCGACTTCTCTCAGGGAGAGTAATGCTTCCAAATGTCTGTGCTTTGATTCTTTCCTGGGATCCCAGTAATTGATTCCGATGGACATGGGAAGGTTTACTGGAACCTGTGAACCTTCAACTTGACGATGATACACTGAAATTGCGTCGGAATTGAATACAACAGGCACCGTGCCGGCTTCTGTCCGGGAGAGTAATGCTTCTAACTGTCTGTACTTTGACTCTTTCCTGGGATTGCAGTAATACATTCCGATGGACATGGGAAGGTTTGCTGTAACCTGTGGACCTTCAACTTGACGGTGAAACACAGAAAATGCGTCGGAATTGAATACAACAGGCGCCATGCCGACTTCTGTCCGAGGGAGTAATGCTTCTATCTGTCTGTGCTTTGATTCTTTCCTGGGACTCCAGTAATAGGTTCCGATTGACATGGGAGGGTTTACTGTAACCTGTCGACCCTCAACTTGACGATGAAACACAGAAATTGCGTCGGAATTGAATACAACAAGCACCATCGCGACTTCTCTCCGGGAGAGTAATGCTTCCAACTGTCTGTGTTTTGATTCCTTCCTGGGATTCCAGTCATAGATTCCGATGCACATCGGAAGGTCTACTGTAACCTGTGGACCTTCAACCTGACGATGAAACACAGAAATTGCGTCGGAATTGAATACAACAGGCATCGTGCCGACTTCTTTCCAGGAGAGTAATGCTTCTAACTGTCAGTGCTTTGATTCTTTCCTGGGATTCCAGTAATAGATTCCGATGGACATGGGAAGGTTTATTGTAACCTGCGGACCTTCAACGTGATGATGAAAAACAGAAATTGCGTCGGAATTGAATACAATAAGCACCACGACAACTTCTGTCCGGGAGAGTAATGCTTCTAACTGTCTGAGCTTTGCCTCTTTCCTGGGATTCCAGTAATAGATTCCGATGGACATGGGAAGGTTTACTGTAACCTGTGGACCTTCAACTTGATTATGAAACACAGAAATTGGATCGGAATTATATACAACGGCACCGTGCCGACTTCTGTCCAGTAGAGTTATGCTTCTAACTGTCTGTGCTTTGTTTCTTTACAAGGATTCCAGTAATAGATTCCGATGGACATGGGAAGGTTTACTGTAACCTGTGGACCTTCGACTTGACGATGAAACACAGAAATTGCGTCGGAATTGAATACGACAGGCACCGTGCCGACTTCTGTCCGGGAGAGTAATGCCTCTAACTAACTGTGCTTTGATTCATTCCTGGGATCCCAGTAATAGATTCGGATGGACATGGGAAGGTTTACTGTAACCTGTGGACGATCAACTTGTCGATGAAACACAGAAATCGCGTCGGAATTGAGTACAACAGGCACCATGCCAACTTCTCTCCGGGAGAGTAATGCTTCTAACTGCCTGTGCTTTGACTCTTTCCTGTGATTCCTGTAATAGATTCAGATGGACATAGGATGTTTTACTGTAACCTGTGGACCATCAACGAGACGATGAAACACAGAAATTGCGTCGGAATTGAATACACCAGGCACCATGCCGACTTCTCTCCGGGAGAGTAATGCTTCCAACTGTCTGTGTTTTGATTCCTTCCTGGGATTCCACTGATAGATTCCGATGCACATCGGAAGGTCTACTATAACCTGTGGACCTTCAACTTGAAGATGAAACACAGAAATTGCGTCGGAATTGAGTACAACATGCATCGTGCCGACTTCTGTCCAGGAGAGTAATGCTTCTAACTGTCAGTGCTTTGATTCTTTCCTGGGATTCCAGTAATAGATTCCGATGGACGTGGGAAGGTTTACTGTAACCTGCGGACCTTCAACTTGACGATGAAAAACAGAAATTGCGTCGGAATTGAATACAACATGCGTCGTGCCGACTTCTGTCCAGGAGAGTAATGCTTCTAACTGTCAGTGCTTTGATTCTTTCCTGAGATTCCAGTAATAGATTCCGATGGACATGGGAAGGTTTACTGTAACCTGTGGACGATCAACTTGTCGATGAAACACAGAAATCGCGTAGTAATTGAGTAGAACAGGCACCATGCCAAGTTCTCAAAGGGAGAGTAATGCTTCTAACTGTCTGTGCTTCGACTCTTTTCTGTGATTCCAGTAATAGATTCCGATGGACATGGGAAGGTTTACTGTAATCTGTGGACCATCAACTTGACGATGAAACACAGAAATTGCGTCGGAATTTTATACACCAGGCACCATGTCGACTTCTCTCCGGGAGAGTAATGCTTCCAACTGACTGTGTTTTGATTCCCTCCTGGGATTCCAGTAATAGATTCCGATGGACATCGGAAGGTTTACTGTAACCTGTGGACCTTCAACTTGACGTTGAATCACAGAAATTGCGTCGTTATTGAATACAACAGGCACCGTGCCGACTTCTGTCCGGGAGAGTAATGCTTCTAACTGTCTGTGCTTTGATTCGTTCCTGGGTTTCCGGTAATAGATTACGATGGACATGGGAAGGTTTCCTGTAACCTATGGACCTTCAACTTGACGATGAAACACAGAAATTGCGTCGGAATTGAATACAACAGGCACCGTGCCGGCTTCTGTCCGGGAGAGTAATGCATCTAACTGTCTGTGCTTCGATTCATTCCTGGGATTCCAGTAATAGAATCCGATGGACA
Source organism: Schistocerca americana (assembly GCF_021461395.2). Taxonomy (NCBI): domain Eukaryota; kingdom Metazoa; phylum Arthropoda; class Insecta; order Orthoptera; family Acrididae; genus Schistocerca; species Schistocerca americana. Next base: position 34,067,422 of record NC_060122.1, on the reverse strand, counting down.
TGGGAAGGTATACTGTAACCTGTGGACCTTCAACATGATTATGAAACACAGAAATTGCGTCGGAATTGAATACACCAGGCACCATGCCGACTTCTCTCCGGGAGAGTAATGCTTCTAAATGTCTGTGTTATGATTCCTTGCTGGGATTCCAGTGATAGATTCCGATGCACATCGGAAGGTCTACTTTAACCTGTGGACCTTCAACTTGACAATGAAACACAGAAATTGCGTCTTAATTGAATACAACAGGCATCGTGCCGACTTCTGTCCAGGAGAGTGATGCTTCTAACTGACAGTGCTTTGATTCTTTCCTGGGATTCCAGTAATAGATTCCGATGGACATGGGAAGGTTTACTGTCACCTGTGGACCTTCGACTTGACGATGAAACACATAAATTGCGTCGGAATTGAATACAACAGGCACTGTGCCGACTTCTGTCCGGGAGAGTAATGCTTCTAACTAACTGTGCTTTGATTCATTCCTGGGATTCTAGTAATAGATTCGGATGGACATGGGAACCTTTACTGTAACCTGTGGACGATCAAATTGTCGATTAAACACAGAAATCGAGTCGGAATTGAGTAGAACAGGCACCATGCCAACCTCTCTCCGGGAGAGTAATGTTTCTAACTGTCTGTGATTTGATTTCTTCCTGGGATTCCAGTAATAGGTTCCGATGGACATCGGAAGGTTTACTGTAACCTGTGGACCTTCAACTTGACGAAGAAACGCAGAAATTGCGTCGGAATTGAATACAACAGGCAAAATGCCGACTTCTCTCCGGTAGAGTAATGCTTTTAACTGTCTGTGCTATGACTCTTTCTTGGGATTCCTGTAATAGATTCCGATGGACATGGGAAGGTTTGCTGTAACCTGTGGACCTTCAACTTGACGGTGAAACACAGAGAATGCGTCGGAATTGAACACAACAGGCGCCATGCCAACTTCTGTCCGGGAGAGTAATGCTTCTATCTGTCTGTGCTTTGATTTTTTCCTGGGATTCCAGTAATAGATTCCGATTGACATGGGAGGGTTTACTGTAACCTGTCGACCCTCAACTTGACGATGAAACACAGAAATTGCGTCGGAATTGAATACAACAAGCACCATCGCGACTTCTGTCCGGGAGAGTGATGCTTCAAACTGTCTGTGCTTTAACTCTTTCCTGGGATTTCAGTAATAGATTTCGATGGACATCGGGAGGTTTACTGTAACCGGTCGACCTTCAACGTGACGATGAAACACAGAAATTGCGTGGGAATCGAATACACCAGACACCATGCCGACTTCTCTCCGGGAGAGTAATGCTTCCAACTGTCTGTGTTATGATTCCTTCCTGGGATTCCAGTAATAGATTCCGATGGACATGGGAAGGTTTACTGTAACCTGTGGACGATCAACTTGTCGATGAAACACAGAAATTGCGTCGGAATTCAGTAGAACAGGCACCATGCATACTTCTCTCCGGGAGAGTAATGCTTCTAACTGTCTGTGCTTTGACTCTTTCCTGTGATTCCAGTAATAGATTCCGATGGACATGGGAAGGTTTACTGCAATCTGTGGACCACCAACGTGACGATGAAACACAGAAATTGCGTCGGAATTGAATACACCAGGCACCATGCCGACTTCTCTCCGGGTAAGTAATGCTTCCAACTGTCTGTGTTTTGATTTCTTCCTGGGATTCCAGTAATAGATTCCGATGGACATCGGAAGGTTTACTGTAACCTGTGGACCTTCAACTTGACGATGAAACACAGAAATTGCGTCGGAAATGAGTACAACAGGCACCGTGCCGACTTCTGTCAGGGAGAGTAATGTTTCTGACTGTCTGTGGTTTGATTCACTCCCTGGATTCCAGTAATAGATTCCGATGGACATGGGAAGGTTTACCGTAACCTGTGGACGTTCAACTTGACGATGAAACACAGAAATTGCGTCGGAATTGAGTACAACATGCACCATGCCGACTTCTCTCAGGGTGAGTAAAGCTTCTTGCTGTCTGTGCTTTAATTCTTTCCTGGGATTCCAGTAATAGATTCCGATGGGCATGGGAATGTTTATTGTAACCTGTGGACCTTCAACCCGATGATGAAACACAGAAATTGCGTCGTAATTGAATACAACAGGCACCATGCCGATTTCTGTCCGGGAGAGTAATGCTTCTACATGTCTGTGCTTTGATTCTTTCCTGGGATTCCAGTAATAGAATCCAATGGACATTATGAGGTTTACTGTTACCTGTGGACCATCAGCTTGATGATGGAACACAGAAATTGCTTCGGAATTGAATACAACAGGCACCAAGCCGACTTCTGTCCGGGAGAGTAATGCTTTTACCTGTCTGCGCATTGATTCTTACCTGGGATTCCAGTAATAGATTCCAATGGACATGGGAAGGTTTACTGTTACCGGTGGACCTTCAGCTTGACGATGGAACACAGAAATTGCGTCGGAATTGAATACAACAGGCACCGTGACGACTTCTGTCCGAGAGAGTAATGCTTCTAACTGTCTGTGCTTTGATTCATTCCTGGGATTCCAGTGATACATTCCGATGGAAATGGGAAGGTTTTCTGTAACCTTTGGACGATCAACTTGACGATGTAACACAGAAATCGCGTCGGAATTGAGTACAACAGGCACAATGCCAACTTCTCTCCGGGAGAGTAATGCTTCTAACTGCCTGTGCTTTGACTCTTTCCTGTGATTCCAGTAATAGATTCCGATGGACATGGGAAGGTTTAATGTAACCTGTGGACCATCAACTTGACGATGAAACACAGAAATTGTGTCGGAATTGAATACAACATTCATCGTGTAGACTTCTGTCCAGGAGAGTAATGCTTCTAACTGTCAGTGCATTGATTCTTTCCTGGGATTACAGTAATAGATTCCGATGGACATGGGAAGGTTTACTGTAACCTGCGGACCTTCAACTTGACGATGAAAAACAGAAATTGCGTCGGAATTGAATACAATAAGCACCAAGCCGACTTCTGTCCGGGAGAGTAATGCTTCTAACTGTCTGTGCTTTGCCTCTTTCCTTTGATTGCTGTAATAGATTATGATGGACATGGGATGGTTCACTGTAACCTGTGGACCTTCAACTTGACTATGAAACACAGAAATTGGGTCGGAATTAAATACAACGGCACCGTGCCGACTTCTGTCCAGTAGAGTAATGCTTCTAACTGTCTGTGCTTTGATGCTTTCCAGGGATTCCAATAATAGATTCCGATGGACATGGGAAGGTTTACTGTAACCTGTGGACCTTCAACTTGACGATGAAACACAGAAATGGCGTCGGAATTGAATACAACAGGCAAAATGCCGACTTCTCTCCGGGAGAGTAATGCTTTTAACTGTCTGTGCTTTGACTCTTTCCTGGGATTCCTGTAATAGATTTCGATGGACATCGGAAGGTTTACGGTAACCAGTGGACCTTCAACTTGACGATGAAACACAGAAAATGCGTCGGAATTGAATACAACAGGCACCGTGCCGACTTCTGTCCGGGAGAGTAATGCTTCTAACTGTCTGTGCTTTGATTCGTTCCTGGGAACCCAGTAATAGATTCCGATGGACATGGGAAGGTATACTGTAACCTATGGACCTTCAACCTGACGATGAAACCAAGAAATTGCGTCGGAATTGAATACAACAGGCACCACGCCGACTTCTGTCCGGGAGAGTAATGCTTCTATCTGTCTGCGCTTTGATTCTTTCCTGGGATTCCAGTAATAGATTTCGATGGACATGGGAAGGTTAACTGTAACCTGTGGACCATCAACTTGACGATGAAACACAGAAATTGCGTCGGAATTGAATACAACAGGCAAAATGCCGACTTCTCTCCGGGAGAGTAATGCTTTTAACTGTCTGTGCTTTGACTCTTTCCTGGGATTCCTGTAATAGATTTCGATGGACATGGGAAGGTTTACTGTAACCTGTAGACCTTCAACTTGACGATGAAACACAGAAATTGCGTCGGAATTGGTAACAACAGGCACCATGCAGACATTTCTCCGGGAGAGTAATGCTTCCAACTGTCTGTGTTTTGATTCCTTCCTCGGATTCCAGTAATAGATTCTGATGGACGTCAAAAGGTTTACTGTACCCTGTGGACCATCAACTTGACGATGAAACACAGAAATTGCGTCTGATTTGAATACACCAGGCACCATGCCGACTTCTCTCCGGGAGAGTAATGCTTCCAACTGTCTGTGAATTGATTCCTTCCTGGGATTCCAGTGATAGATTCCGATGCACATCGAACGGTCTACTGTAACCTGTAGACCTTCAACTTGACGATGAAACACAGAAATTACGTCGGAATTGAATACACAGGCATCGTACCGACTTCAGTCCAGGAGAGTAATGCTTCTAACTGTCAGTGCTTTGATTCTTTCCTGGGATTCCAGTAATAGATTCCGATAGACATGGAAAGGTTTACTGTATCCTGCGGACCTTCAACTTAACGATGAAAAACAGAAATTGCGTCGGAATCGAATACAATAAGCACCATGCCGACTTCTGTCCGGGAGAGTTATGCTTCTAACTGTCTGTGCTTTGCCCCTTTCCTGGGATTCCAGTAATAGATTCCGATGGACATGGGAAGGTTTACTGTAACCTGTGGACCTTCAACTTGACGATGAAAAACAGAAATTGCGTCGGAATTGAATACAACAGGCACCACGCCGACTTCAGTCCGGGAGAGTAATGCATCTAACAGTTTGTGCTTTGATTCTTTCCTGGGACTTTAGTAATAGATTCCGATTGACATGGGAAGGTTAACTAAAACCTGTGGACCTTCAACGTGATGATGAAACACAGAAATTGTGTCGAAATTGAATACAAGAGGCAACATGCCGACTTCTCTCCGGGAGAGTAATGCTTCCAACTGTCTGTGCTTTGTTTCTTTCCTGGGATTCCAGTAATTGATTCCGATGGAGATGGGAAGGTTTACTGTAACCTGTGGACTTTCAACTTGACGATGATACAAAGATATTGCGTCGGAATTGTATACAACAGGCATCATGCCGACTTCTGTCCGGGAGAGTAATGCTTCTAAATGTCAGTACTTTGATTCTTTCCTGGGATTCCAGTAATGGACTCCGATGGACATGGGAACGTTTACTGTAAATTTAGGACTTTCAACTTGACGATGAAACACAGGAATAGCGTCGGAATTGAATGCAACAGGCACCATGCCGACTTCTGTCCGGGAGAGTAATGCTTCCAACTGTCTGTGTTTTGATTCTTTCCTGGGACTCCAGTAATAGATTCCGATGGACATCGGAAGGTTTACTGTAACCTGTGGACCTTCAACTCGACGATGAAACACAGCAATTGCGTAGGAATTGAATCCTTGAGGCACCGTGCCGGCTTCTGTCCGGGAGAGTAATGCTTCTAACTGTCTGTACTATGACTCTTTCCTGGGATTCCAGTAATAGATTCCGATGGACATGGGAAGGGTTACTGTAACCTGTGGACCTTCAACTTGACGATGAATCACAGAAATTGGGTCGGAATTAAATATAACAGGCACCATGCCGACTTCTGTACTGGAGAGTAATGCTTCTGTCTGTCTGTGCTTTGATTCTTTCCTGGGATTCCAGTAATATATTCCGATGGATATGGGAAAATTAACTGTAACCTGTGGACCCTCAAAGTGACGATGAAACACAGAAATTGAGTCGGAATTGAATACAACAGGCACCATGCCGACTTCTGCACTGGAGAGTAATGCTAGTAACTGTCAGTATTTTGATTCTTTCCTGGGGATCCAGTAATAGGCTCAGATGGTTATGGGTAGGTTTACTGTAACCTGTGGACCTTCAACTAGACGATGAAACACAGAAATTGCGTCGGAATTGAATGCAACAGGCACCAAGCCGGCTTCTCTCCGCGAGAGTAATGCTTCTATCTGTCTGTGCTTTGATTCATTCCTGGGATTCCAGTAATAGATTCCGATGGACATGGGAAGGTTTGCTGTAACGTGTGGACCTTCAACTTGACGATGAAACACAGAAATTGCGTCGGAATTGAATACAACAATCACCATCCCGACTTCTCTCCGGGAGAGTAATGCATCTAACTGTCTGTGCTTTCACACTTTCCTTGGATTCCAGTAATAGATTCCGATGGACATCGGTAGGTTTACTGTAACCGGTGGACATTCAACTTGACGATGAAACACAGAAATTGCGTCGGAATTGAATACACCGGGCACCATGCCGACTTCTCTCGGGGAGAGTAGTGCTTCCAACTGTCTGTGCTTTGATTCCTTCCTGAGATTCCAGTAATAGATTCCGATGGACATCGGAAGGTTTACTGTAAGCTGTGGACCTTCAAATTGACGATGAAACACAGAAATTGCGTAGGAATTGAATCCAACAGGCACCGTGCCGGCTTCTGTCCGGGAGAGTAATGCTTCTAACTGTCTGTACTTTGACTCTTTCCTGGGATTCCAGTAATAGATTCCGATGGACATGGGAAGGTTTACTGTAACCTATGGACCTTCAACCTGACGATGAAACCAAGAAATTGCGTCGGAATTGAATACAACAGGCACCATGCCGACTTCTGTCCGGGAGAGTAAGGCTTCCAACTGTCTGTGTTTTGATTCCTTCCTGGGATTCCAGTAATAGTTTCCGATGGACATGGGAAGGTTTACTGTAACCTGTGGACCATCAACTTGACGATGAAACACAGAAATTGCGTCTGAATTGAATACACCAGGCACCATGCCGACTTCTCTCCGGGAGAGTAATGCTTATAACTGTCTGTGTTTTGATTCCTTCCTGGGATTGCAGTGATGGATTCCGATGCACATCGGACGGTCTACTGTAACCTGTAGACCTTCAACTTGACGATGAAACACAGAAATTGCGTCGGAATTGAATACAACAGGCATCGTGCCGACTTCTGTCCAGGAGAGTAATGCTTCTAACTGTCAGTGTTTTGATTCTTTCATGGGATTCCAGTAATAGATTCCGATAGACATGGAAAGGTTTACTGTATCCTGCGGACCTTCAACTTAACGATGAAAAACAGAAATTGCGTCGGAATCGAATACAATAAGCACCATGCCGACTTCTGTCCGGGAGAGTAATGCTTCTAACTGTCTGTGTTTTGCCCCTTTCCTGGGATTCCAGTAATAGATTCCGATGGACATGGGAAGGTTTAGTGTACCCTGTAGACGTTCAACGTGACGATGAAACACAGAAATTGCGTCGGAATTGAATACACCAGGCACCATGCCGACTTCTCTCCGGGAGAGTAATGCTTCCAACTGTCTGTGTTTTGATTCCTTCCTGGGATTCCACTGATAGATTCCGATGCACATCGGAAGGTCTACTGTAACCTGTGGACCTTCAACTTGACGATGAAACAGAGTAATTGTGTCGGAATTGAATACAACATGCATCGTGTCGACTTCTGTCTAGGAGAGTAATGCTACTAACTGTCTGTGCATCGATTCTTTCCTGGGATTCCAGTAATAGATTCCGATGGACATGGGAAGGTTTACTGTAACCTGCGGACCTTCAACTTGACGATGAAAAACAGAAATTGCGTCGGAATTGAATACAATAAGCACCATGCCGACTTCTGTGCGGGAGAGTAATGCTTCAAACCGTTTGTGTTTTGATTCTTTCCTGGGATTCCAGTTATAGATTCCGATGGACATGGGAAGGTGTACTGTAACCTGTGGACCTTCAACTTGACGATGAAACACAGAAATTGCGTGGGAATTGAATACAACTGGCACCACGCCGACATAAGTCCCGGAGAGTAATGCATCTAACAGTCTGTGCTTTGATTCTTTCCTGGGACTTTAGTAATAGATTCCGATTGACATGGGAAGGTTAACTAAAACCTGTGGACCTTCATCTTGATGATGAAACACAGATATTGTGTCGAAATTGAATACAAGAGGCACCATGCCGACTTCTCTCCGGGAGAGTAATGCTTCCAACTGTCTGTGCTTTGATTCTTTCCTGGGATCCCAGTAATTGATTCCGATGGACATGGGAAGGTTTACTGTAACCTGTGGACTTTCAACTTGACGATGATACAAAGATATTGCGTCGGAATTGTATACAACAGGCATCATGCCGACTTCTGTCCGGGAGAGTAATGCTTCTAAATGTCAGTATTTTGATTCTTTCCTGGGATTCCAGTAATGGACTCCGATGGACATGGGAACGTTTACTGTAAATTTAGGACTTTCAACTTAACGATGAAACACAGGAATAGCGTCCGAATTGAATGCAACAGGCACCATGCCGACTTCTGTCCGGGAGAGTAATGCTTCCAACTGTCTGTGTTTTGATTCCTTCCTGGGATTCCAGTAATAGATTCCGATGGACATCGGAAGGTTTACTGTAACCTGTGGACCTTCAACTCGACGATGAAACGCAGCAATTGCGTAGGAATTGAATCCTTGAGGCACTGTGCCGCCTTCTGTCCGGGAGAGTAATGCTTCTAACTGTCTCTACTTTGACTCTTTCCTGGGATTCCAGTAATAGATTCCGATGGACATGGGAAGCGTTACTGTAACCTGTGGACCTTCAACTTGACGATGAATCACAGAAATTGGGTCGGAATTAAATATAACAGGCACCATGCCGACTTCTGCACTGGAGAGTAATGCTAGTAACTGTCAGTATTTTGATTCTTTCCTGGGGATCCAGTAATAGGCTCAGATGGTTATGGGTAGGTTTACTGTAACCTGTGGACCTTCAACTTGAAGATGAAACACAGAAATTGCGTTGGAATTGAATACAACAGGCACCGTGCGGACTTCTGTCCGGGAGAGTAATGATTCTAACTGTCTGTGCCTTGATTCGTTCCTGGGATTCCAGTAATAGATTCCGATGGACATGGGAATGTTTACTGTAACCAGTGGACCTTTAACTTGACGATGAAACACAGAAATTGCGTCGGAATTCAATACAATAGGCACCATGCCCACTTCTCTCCGGGAGAGTAATGCTTCTAACTGTCTGTGCTTTGCCTCTTTCCTGGGATTTTAGTAATAGATTTAGATGGACATGGGAAGGTTTACTGTAACCAGTCGACCTTCAACTTGACGATGAAACACAAAAATTGCGTCGAAATTAAATACAACAGGCACCATGCCGACTTCTGTCCGGGAGAGTAATGCTTCTATTTTTCTGTGCTTTGATTCTTTCCGGGGATTCCAGTAATAGACTCCGATGGACATGGGAAGGTTAACTGTGACCTGTCGATCTTCAACTTGATGATGAAACACGGAAATTGCGTCGGAATTGAATACAACAGGCACCGTGCCGACTTCTGTCCAGGAGAGCAATGCTTCTAACTGTCTGTGCTTTGACTCTTTCCTGGGTTTCCAGTAATCGATTCCGATGGACATGGAAAGGTTTACTGTAATCTGTGGACCTTCAACTTGAGGATGAAACACAGAAATCGCGTCGGAATTGTGTACGACAGGCACCATTGCGACTTCTCTCCGGGAGAGTAATGCTTCAAACTGTCTGTGCTTTGATTCTTTCCTGGGATTCCAGTAATGGATTCCGGTGGACATCGGAAGGTTTACTGTAACCTGTGGACCTTCAACTTTACGATGAAACACAGAAATTGCGTCGGAATTGAATACAACATTCACCGTGCCGACTTCTGTCCGGGAGAGGTATGCTTCTAACTGTCTGTGCTTTGACTCTTTCCTAAGCTTCCAGCAATAGATTCCGATGGACATTGGAAGGTTTGCTGTAACCAGTGGACCTTCAACTTGACGATGAAACACGGAAAATGCGTCGGAATTGAATACAACAGGCACCGTGCCGACTTCTGTCCGGGAGAGCATTGCTTCTAACTGTCTGTGCTTTGATTCTTTCCTGGGATTCCAGTAATAGATTCCGATGGACATGGGAAAGTTTACTGTAACCTGTGGACCTTGAACCTGACGATGACACACAGAAATTGCGACGGAAAATAATACAACAGGCACCGTGCCGACTTCTGTCCCGGAGAGTAATGCTTCTATTTGTCTGTGCTTTGATTCTTTCCTGAGATTCCAGTAATTGATTCCGATGAACATGGGATGGTTTACTGTAACCTGTGGTCCTTCAACTCGACGATGAAACACAGGAATTGCGTCTGAATTGAATACAACAGGCACCATGCCGACTTCTGTCCGGGAGAGTAATGCTTCCAAATGTCAGTATTTTGATTCTATCCTAGGATTTTAGTAATAGACTCCGATAGACATGGGAAGGTTTACTGTAACCTGTGGACCTTCAACTTGACGATGAAACACAGAAAATGCGTCGGACGTGAATACAACAGGCGACATGCTGACTTCTCTCCGGGAGAGTAATGCTTCTAACTGTCTGTGCTTTGACTCTCTCCTGGGATTCCAGTAATAGATTCCGATGGACATGGGAAGGTTTACATTAACCTGTAGACCTTCAACTTGACGATGAAACACAGAAATTGCGTCGGAATTGATTACACCAGGCTCCATGCCTACTTCTCTCCGGGAGAGTAATGCTTCCAACTGTCAGAGTTTTGATTGCTTCCTGGGATTCTAGTAATAGATTCCGATGGACATGGGAAGGTTTACTGTAACCTGTGGCCTTCACCTTGACGAAAAAACACAGAAATTGCGTCGGAATTGAATACAACAGGCACCGTGCCGACTTCTGTCCGGGAGAAGTATGCTTCTAACTGTCTGTGCTTTGACTCTTTCCCGGGCTTCCAGCAATAGATTCCGATGGACATGGGAATGTTTACTGTAACCAGTGGACCTTTAACCTGACGATGACACACAGAAATTGCGACGGAATTGAATACAACAGGCACCATGCCAACATCTGTTCAGGAGAGTAATGCTTCTATCTGTCTGTGCTTTGCCTCTTTCCTGGGATTCCAGAAAATGATTCCGATGGAAATGGGATGGTTTACTGTAAGCTGTGGACCTTCAACTTGACGATGAAACACAGAAATTGCGTCTGAATTGAATACAACAGGCACCATGCCGACTTCTGTCCGGGAGAGTAATGCTTCCAAATGTCAGTATTTTGATTCTATCCTAGGATTCCAGTAATAGACTCCGATGGACATATGAAGGTTTACTGTAACCTGTGGACCTTCAACTTGACGATGAAACACAGAAATTGCGTCGGCATTGAATGCAACAGGCACCATGCCGACTTCTGTCTGGGAGAGCAATGCTTTTATCTGTCTGTGCTTTGATTCTTTCCTGGGATTCCAGTAATTGATTCCGATGGACATGGGAAGGTTTACTGTAACCTGTGGACCTTCAACTTGACGAACAAACACAGATATTATGTCGGAATTGAATACAACAGGCACCATGCCGATCTCTGTCCGGGAGAGTAATGCATCTATCTGTCTGTGCTTTGATTCTTTGCTGGGATTCCAGTAATAGATTTCGATGGTCATGGGAAGGTTTACTGGAACCTGTGGACCTTCAACTCGACGACGAAACACAGAAATTGCGACGGAATCGAATACAACAGGCACCATGCCGACTTCTGTCCGGGAGTGCAATGCCTTTATCTGTCTGTGCTTTGATTCTTTCCTGGGATTCCAGTAATAGATCCCGATTTACATGGGAAGGTTTACTGTAACCTGTGGACCTTCAACTTGACGAAGAAACACAGATATTATGTCGGAATTGAATACAACAGGCACCATGTCGATCTCTGTCCGGGAGGGTAATGCATCTATCTGTCTGTGCTTTGATTCTTTGCTGGGATTCCAGTAATAGATTCCGATGGACATGGGATAGTTTACTGTAACCTGTGGACCTTCAACGTGACGAAGAAACACAGAAATTGCTTCGGAATTGAATACAACAGGCACAATGACGACATCTGTCCGGGAGAGTAATCCTTCTAACTGTCAGAACTTTGATTCTTTGCTGGGATACCAGTATTAGATTCTGATAGACATCGGAAGGTTTACTGTAACCTGTGGACCATCAAATTGACAATGAATCAGGGAAATTGCGTCGGAATTGAAAACAACAGGCACCATGCCGACTTCTGTCCGGGAGAGTAATGCTACTACCTGTCTGTGCCTTGATTCTTTCCTAGGATTCCGGTAATAGATTCCGATGGACATGGGAAGGTTTACTGTAACCTGTGGTCCTTCAACTTGACGATGAAACATAGAAATTGCGTCGGAAATGATTACACCAGGCTCCATGCCTACTTCTCTCCGGGAGAGTAATGCTTCCAACTGTCAGAGTTTTGATTCCTTCCTGGGATTCCAGTAATAGATTCCGATGGACATGGGAAGGTTAACTGTAACCTGTGGACCTTCACCTTGACGATAAAACACAGAAATTGCGTCGGAATTGAATACAAGAGGCACCGTGCCGACTTCTGTCAGGGAGAGTAATGCTTCTCACTGTCTGTGCTTTGATTCATTCCTGGGTTTCCAATTATAGATTCCGATGGACATGGGAAGGTTTACTGTAACCTGTGGACGATCAACTTGACGATGAATCACAGAACTCGCGTCGGAATTGAGTACAACAGGCACCATGCCAACTTGTCTCCGGGAGAGTAATGCTTCTAACTGTCTGTGCTTTGACTCTTTCATGGGATTCCAGTAATAGATTCCGATGGACATGGGAAGGTTTACTGTAACCTGTGGACCTTCAACTTGACGACGAAACACTGAAATTGCGTCGGAATTGAAAACAACAGGCACCATGCCGACTTCTCTCCGGGAGAGTAATGCTTATAACTGCCAGTTTTCTGATTCCTTCCTGGGATTCCAATAATAGATTCCGATGGATATCGGAAGGTTTACTGTAACCTGTGGACCTTCAACTCGACGATGAAACACAGAAATTTCGTCGGAATTGATTACAACAGGCACCATGCCGACTTCTTTCCGGGAGAGTAATGCTTCTATCTGTCTGTGCTTTGATTCTTTCCGGGGATTCCAGTATTAGATTCTGATAGACGTCGGAAGGTTTACTGTAACCTGTGGACCATCAACTTGACGATGAAACACAGAAATTGCGTCGGATTTGAATTCAACAGGCACCATGCCGACTTCTCTCCGGGAGAGTTATCCTTCTCACTGTCTGTGCTTTGACTCTTTCCTAGGAATCCAGTATTAGATTCTGATAGACATCGGAAGGTTTACTGTAACCTGAGGACCATCAACTTGACGATGAAACAGAGAAATTGCGTCGGAATTGAATTCAACACGCACCATGCCGACTTCTGTCCGGGAGAGTAATGCTACTACCTGTCTGTGCTTTGATTTTTTTCTAGGATTCCAGTAATAGATTCGGATGGACATGGGAAGGTTTACTGTAACCTGTAGACCCTCAACTTGACGATGAACCACGGAAATTGCGTCGGAATTGAATACAACAGGCGCCATTCAGACTTCTCTCCGGGAGAGTAATGCTTCTAGCTGTCTGTGCTTTGACTCTTTCATGGGATTCCAGTAATAGATTCCGATGGACATGGGAAGGTTTACTGTAACCTCTGGACCTTCAAGTTGACGACGAAGCACAGGATTTGCATCGGAATTGAATACAACAGGCACCATGCCGACTTCTCTCCGGGAGAGTAATGCTTCCCACTGTCTGTGATTTGATCCTTTTTGGGATTCCAGTAGTATATTCCGATGGACATGGGAATGTTACCTGTAACCTGTGGACCTTCAACTCGACGATGAAACACAGACATTGCGTCGGAATTGAATACAACAAACACCATGCCGTCTTCTCTCTGGAGAGTAATGCTTCTATCTGTCTGTGCTTTGATTCATTCCTGGGATTCCAGTAATAGATTCCGATGGACATGGGAAGGTTTACTGTAACCTGTGGACCTTCAACTTGACGATGAAACACAGAAATTGCGTCGGAATTGAATACAACAGGCACCGTCGAGACTTCTGTCCGGAAGAGTAGTGCTTCTAACTGTCTGTGCTTTGATTCTTTCCTGGGATTCCAGTAATAGATTCCGATGGACATGGGAAGGTTTACTGTAACCTTTGGACCTTCAACTTGACGATGACACACAGAAATTGCGTCGGAATTGAATACAACAGGCACCATGCCGACTTCTGTCCGGGAGAGTAATGCTTCTATCTGTCTGTCCTTTGATTCTTTCCGGGGATTCCACTAATAGATTCCGATGGACATGGGAGGGTTAACTGTAACCTGTCGACCTTCATCTTGACGCTGAAACACAGATATTGCGTCGGAATTGAATACAACAGGCACCATGCCGACTTCTGCCCAGGAGAGTAATTCTTCAAACTGTCAATATTTCGATTCTTTACTGGGATTCCAGTAATAGCCTCGGATGGACATGCGAAGGTTTACTGTAACCTGCGGACCTTCAACTTGAAGATGAAACACAGAAATTGCGTCGGAATTGAATGCAACAGGAACCATGCCGACTTCTTTCCGGGTGAGTAATGCCTATAAGTGCCTGTGTTTTGATTCCTTCCCGGGATTCCAGTAATAGATTCCGACGGACATCGGAAGGTTTGCTGTAACCTGTGGACCTTCAACTCGACGATGAAACACTGACATTGCGTCGGAATTGAATACAACAGGCACCATGCCGTCTCCTCTCCGGGAAAGTAATGCTTCTAACTGTCTGTGCTTTGACTCTCTATTGGGATTCCAGTAATAGATTCCGATGGACATGGGAAGGTTTACTGTACCCTGTGGACCTTCAACTTGACGATAAAACACAGAAATTGCGTCGGAATTGAATACAACAGGCACCGTGCGGATTCTGTCCAGGAGCGCATTGCTTTTATCTGTCTGCTTTGATTCATTCCTGGGATTCCAGTAATAGATTCCGATGGACATGGGAAGGTTTACTGTAACCTGTGGATCTTCAACTTGACGATGGAACACAGAAATTGCGTCGGAATTGAATACAAGAGGCACCATGCCGAATTCTGTCCGGGAGAGTAATGCTTCTATCAGTCTGTGCTTTGATTCTTTCCTGGGATTCCAGTAATAGATTCCGACGGACATCTGAACGTTTGCTGTAACCTGTGGACCTTCAACTCGACGATGAAACACAGACATTGCGTCGGAATTGAATACAACAGGCACCATGCCGACTTCTTTCCGGGAGGGTAATGCTTCTATCTGTATGTGCTTTGATTCTTTCCGGGGATTCCATTATTAGATTCTGATAGACGTCGGAAGGTTTACCGTAACCTGTGGACCATCAACTTGACGATGAAACACAGAAATTGCGTCGGAATTGAATACAACAGGCACCGTGCGGATTCTGTCCAGGAGAGCATTGCTTTTATCTGTCTGTGCTTTGATTCATTCCTGGGATTCCGGTAATAGATTCCGATGGACATGGGAAGGTTTACTATAACCTGTGGATCTTCAACCTGACGTTGAAACACAGAAATTGCGTCGGAATTGGATACAAGAGGCACCATGCCGAATTCTGTCCGGGAGAGTAATGCTTCTGACTGTCTGTGCTTTGACTCTTTCCTGGGATTCCAGTAATAGATTCCGATGGACATGGGAACGTTTACTGTAACCTGTGGACCTTCAACTTGACGATGAAACACAGAAATTGCGTCGGAATTGAATACAACATTCACCATGCCGACTTGTCTGAGGGAGAGTAATGCTTCTAACATTTTTTGCTTTCATTCTTTCCTGGGATTCCAGTAATAGATTCCGATGGACATGATAGGGTTTACTGTAAGCTGTGGACATTTAACTTGACGATGAAACACAGAAATTGCGTCGGAACCGAATACAACAGGCACCATGCCGACTTCTCTCCGGGAGAGTAATGCTTCTAACTGTCTGTGCTTTGATTCTTTCCTGGGATTCCAGTAATAGATTTCGATGGACATGGGAAGGTTAATTGAAACCTGTGGACCTTAAACTTGAAGATGAAACACAGAAATTGTGTCGAAATTGAATACAACAGGCACCATGCCGACTCTTCCCCGGGAGAGTAATGCTTCTACCTATCTGTGCTTTGATTCTTTCGTGGGAATCCAGTAATAGATTCCGATGGACATGGGAAGGTTTACTGTAACCTGTGGACCTTCAACGTGACGATGAAACACAGAAATAGCGTCGGAATTGAATACAACATTCACCATGCCGACTACTCTGAGGGAGAGTAGTGCTTCTAACCGTTTGTGCTTTGTTTCTTTCCTGGGATTCCTGTAATAGATTCCGATGGACATGGGAAGGTTTACTATAAGCCGTGGACCGTCAACCTGACGATGAAACACAGAAATTTCGTCGGAATTGAATCCAACAGGCACCATGCAGAATTCTGTCCGGGAGAGTAATGCTTCTATCAGTCTGTGCTTTGATTCTTTCCTGGGATTCCAGTAATAGATTCCGATG
The DNA here is from genome assembly GCF_021461395.2 of Schistocerca americana. Lineage (NCBI taxonomy): Eukaryota > Metazoa > Arthropoda > Insecta > Orthoptera > Acrididae > Schistocerca > Schistocerca americana. The sequence continues at coordinate 34,051,019 of NC_060122.1, read as the reverse complement.
GACATGGGAAGGTTTACTGTAACCTGTCGACCTTCAACTTGACGATGAAACACAGAAACTGCGTCGGAATTGAATAGAACTGGCACCATGCCAACTTATCTCCGGGAGAGTAATGCTTCTCACTGTCTGTGCTTTGACTCTTTCCTAGGAACCCAGTATTAGATTCTGATAGACATCGGAATGTTTACTGTAACCTGTGGACCATCAACGTGACGATGAAACAGAGAAATGGCGTCGGAATCGAATTCAACAGCACCATGCCGACCTCTGTCCCGGACAGTAATGCTACTACCTGCCTGTGCTTTGATTCTTTTCTAGGATTCCAGTAATAGATTCCGATGGACATGGGAAGGTTTACTGTAACCTGTGGACCTTCAACTTGACGATGAAACACGGAAATTGCGTCGGAATTGAATACAACAGGCGCTATGCCGACTTCTCTCCGGGAGAGTAATGCTTCTAACTGTCTGTGCTTTGACTCTTTCATGGGATTCCAGTAATAGATTCCGATGGACATGGGAAGGTTTTCTGTAACCTGTGGACCTTCAACTTGACGACGAAGCACAGAAATTGCGTCGGAATTGAATACAACAGGCACCATGCCGACTTCTCTCCGGGAGAGTAATGCTTCCAACTGTCTGTGTTTTGATCCTTTTTTGGGATTCCAGTAATATATTCCGATGGACATGGGAAGGTTTACTGTAACCTGTGGACCTTCAACTCGACGATGAAACATAGACATTGCGTCGGAATTGAATACAACAAGCACCATGCCGTCTTCTCTCTGGAGAGTAAAGCTTCTATCTGTCTGTGTTTTGATTCATTCCTGGGATTCCAGTAATAGATTCCGATGGACATGGGAAGGCTTACTGTAACCTGTCGACCTTTAACTTGACGATGAAACACAGAAATTGCGTCGGAATTGAATACAACAGGCACCGTCGAGACTTCTGCCCGGGAGACTAATGCTTCTAACTGTCTGTGCTTTGATTCTTTCCTGGGATTCCAGTAATAGATTCCGATGGACATGGGAAGGTTAACTGGAACCTGTCGACCTTCAACTTGACGATGAAGCACAGACATTGCGTCGGAATTGAATACAACAGGCACCTTGCCGACTTCTCTCCGGGAGAGTAATGCTACCAACTGTCTGTGCTTTGACTCTTTCCTGGGTTTCCAGTAATCGATTCCGGTGGACATGGAAAGGTTTACTGTAACCTGTGGACCTTCAACTTGAGGATGAAACACAGAAATCGCGTCGGAATTGTGTACAACAGGCACCATTGCGACTTCTCTCCGGGAGAGTAATGCTTCTAACTGTCTGAGCTTTGATTCTTTCCTGGAATTCCAGTAATAGATTCCGGTGGACATCGGAAGGTTTACTGTAACCTGTGGACCTTCAACTTGACGATGAAACACAGAAATTGCGTCGGAATTGAATACAACATTCACCGTGCCGACTTCTGTCCGGGAGAGGTATGCTTCTAATTGTCTGTGCTTTGACTCTTTCCTGGGCTTCCAGCAATAGATTCCGATGGACATTGGAAGGTTTGCTGTAACCAGTGGACCTTCAACTTGACGATGAAACACGGAAATTGCGTCGGAATTGAATACAACAGGCACCGTGCCGACTTCTGTCCCGGAGAGTAATGCTTCTAACTGTCTGTGCTTTGATTCTTGCCTGAGATTCCAGTAATTGATTCCGATGAACATGGGATGCTTTACTGTAACCTGTGGTCCTTCAACTCGACGATGAAACACAGGAATTGCGTCTGAATTGAATACAACAGGCACCATGCCGACTTCTGTCCGGGAGAGTAATGCTTCCAAATGTCAGTATTTTGATTCTATCCTAGGATTTTAGTAATAGACTCCGATAGACATGGGAAGGTTTACTGTAACCTGTGGATCTTCAACTTGACGATGAAACACAGAAATTGCGTCGGAATTGAATACAAGAGGCACCATGCCGAATTCTGTCCGGGAGAGTAATGCTTCTATCAGTCTGTGCTTTGATTCTTTCCTGGGATTCCAGTAATAGATTCCGACGGACATCGGAACGTTTGCTGTAACCTGTGGACCTTCAACTCGACGATGAAACACAGACATAGCGTCGGAATTGAATACAACAGGCACCATGCCGACTTCTTTCCGGGAGGGTAATGCTTCTATCTGTCTGTGCTTTGATTCTTTCCGGGGATTCCATTATTAGATTCTGATAGACGTCGGAAGGTTTACTGTAACCTGTGGACCATCAACTTGACGGTGAAACACAGAAATTGCGTCGGAATTGAATTCAACAGGCACCATGCCAACTTCTCTCCGGGAGAGTTATCCTTCTCACTGTCTGTGCTTTGACTCTTTCCTAAGAATCCAGTATTAGATTCTGATAGACATCGGAAGGTTTACTGTAACCTGTGGACCATCAACTTGACGATGAAACAGAGAAATTGCGTCGGAATTGATTTCAACAGGCACCATGCCGACTTCTGTCCGGGAGAGTAATGCTACTACCTGTCTGTGCTTTGATTTTTTTCTAGGATTCCAGTAATAGATTCGGATGGACTTGGGAAGGTTTACTGTAACCTGTGGACCTTCAACTTGACGATGAACCACGGAAATTGCGTCGGAATTGAATACAACAGGCGCCATGCAGACTTCTCTCCGGGAGAGTAATGCTTCTAGCTGTCTGTGCTTTGACTCTTTCATGGGATTCCAGTAATAGATTCCGATTGACATGGGTAGGTTTACTGTAACCTGTGGACCTTCAACTTGACGATGACACACAGAAATTGCGTCGGAATTGAATACAACAGGCACCATGCCGACTTCTGTCCGGGAGAGTAATGCTTCTATCTGTCTGTCCTTTGATTCTTTCCGGGGATTCCACTAATAGAATCCGATGGACATGGGAGGGTTAACTGTAACCTGTCGACCTTCATCTTGACGATGAAACACAGATATTGCGTCGGAATTGAATACAACAGGCACCATGCCGACTTCTGCCCGGGAGAGTAATTCTTCAAACTGTCAGTATTTTGATTCTTTACTGGGATTCCAGTAATAGCCTCGGATGGACATGCGAAGGTTTACTGAAACCTGTGGACCTTCAACTTGACGATGAAACACAGAAATTGCGTCGGAATTGAATGCAACAGGCACCATGCCGACTTCTCTCCGGGAGAGTAATGCCTATAAGTGCCTGTGTTTTGATTCCTTCCCGGGATTCCAGTAATAGTTTCCGATGGACATGGGAAGGTTTATTGTACCCTCTGGACCTTCAACTTGACGATGAAACACAGAAATTGCGTCGGAATTGAATACAACAGGCACCGTGCGGATTCTGTCCAGGAGAGCATTACTTTTATCTGTCTGTGCTTTGATTCATTCCTGGGATTCCAGTAATAGATTCCGATGGACATGGGAAGGTTTACTATAACCTGTGGATCTTCAACTTGACGATGAAACACAGAAATTGCGTCGGAATTGGATACAAGAGGCACCATGCCGAATTCTGTCCGGGAGAGTAATGCTTCTGACTGTCTGTGCTTTGACTCTTTCCTGGGATTCCAGTAATAGATTCCGATGGACATGGGAACGTTTACTGTAACCTGTGGACCTTCAACTTGACGATGAAACACAGAAATTGCGTCGGAATTGAATACAACATTCACCATGCCGACTTGTCTGAGGGAGAGTAATGCTTCTAACATTTTTTGCTTTCATTCTTTCCTGGGATTCCAGTAATAGATTCCGATGGACATGATAGGGTTTACTGTAAGCTGTGGACATTTAACTTGACGATGAAACACAAAAATTGCGTCGGAACCGAATACAACAGGCACCATGCCGACTTCTGCCCGGGAGAGTAATTCTTCAAACTGTCAGTATTTTGATTCTTTACTGGGATTCCAGTAATAGCCTCGGATGGACATGCGAAGGTTTACTGTAACCTGTGGACCTTCAACTTGACGATAAAACACAGAAATTGCGTCGGAATTGAATACAACGGGCACCGTGCGGATTCTGTCCAGGAGCGCATTGCTTTTATCTGTCTGTGCTTTGATTCCTTCCCGGGATTCCAGTAATAGATTCCGACGGACATCGGAAGGTTTGCTGTAACCTGTGGACCTTCAACTCGACGATGAAACACAGACATTGCGTCGGAATTTAATACAACAGGCACCATGCCGACTCCTCTCCGGGAAAGTAATGCTTCTAACTGTCTGTGCTTTGACTCTCTATTGGGATTCCATTAATAGATTCCGATGGACATGGGAAGGTTTACTGTACCCTGTGGACCTTCAACTTGACGATAAAACACAGAAATTGCGTCGGAATTGAATACAACGGGCACCGTGCGGATTCTGTCCAGGAGCGCATTGCTTTTATCTGTCTGTGCTTTGATTCCTTCCCGGGATTCCAGTAATAGATTCCGACGGACATCGGAAGGTTTGCTGTAACCTGTGGACCTTCAACTCGACGATGAAACACAGACATTGCGTCGGAATTTAATACAACAGGCACCATGCCGACTCCTCTCCGGGAAAGTAATGCTTCTAACTGTCTGTGCTTTGACTCTCTATTGGGATTCCATTAATAGATTCCGATGGACATGGGAAGGTTTACTGTACCCTGTGGACCTTCAACTTGACGATAAAACACAGAAATTGCGTCGGAATTGAATACAACGGGCACCGTGCGGATTCTGTCCAGGAGCGCATTGCTTTTATCTGTCTGTGCTTTGATTCCTTCCCGGGATTCCAGTAATAGATTCCGACGGACATCGGAAGGTTTGCTGTAACCTGTGGACCTTCAACTCGACGATGAAACACAGACATTGCGTCGGAATTTAATACAACAGGCACCATGCCGACTCCTCTCCGGGAAAGTAATGCTTCTAACTGTCTGTGCTTTGACTCTCTATTGGGATTCCATTAATAGATTCCGATGGCCATGGGAAGGTTTACTGTACCCTGTGGACCTTCAACTTGACGATAAAACACAGAAATTGCGTCGGAATTGAATACAACGGGCACCGTGCGGATTCTGTCCAGGAACGCATTGCTTTTATCTGTCTGTGCTTTGATTCATTCCTGGGATTCCAGTAATAGATTCCGACGGACATCGGAAGGTTTGCTGTAACCTGTGGACCTTCAACTCGACGATGAAACACAGACATTGCGTCGGAATTGAATACAACAGGCACCATGCCGACTTCTTTCCGGGAGAGTAATGCTTCTATCTGTCTGTGCTTTGATTCTTTCCGGGGATTCCATTATTAGATTCTGATAGACGTCGGAAGGTTTACTGTAACCTGTGGACCATCAACTTGACGGTGAAACACAGAAATTGCGTCGGAATTGAATTCAACAGGAACCATGCCGACTTCTCTCCGGGAGAGTTATCCTTCTCACTTTCTGTGCTTTGACTCTTTCCTAAGAATCCAGTATTAGATTCTGATAGACATCGGAAGGTTTACTGTAACCTGTGGACCATCAACTTGACGATGAAACAGAGAAATTGCGTCGGAATTGAATACAAAAGGCACCGTGCCGACTTCTGTCCGGGAGAGTAATGCTTCTAACTGTCTGTGCTTTGTCTCTTTCCTGGGATTCCAGTAATACATTCCGATGGACATGGGAAGTTTTACTGAAACCTGAGGACCTTCAACGTGACGAAGAAACACAGAAATTGCGTCGGAATCGAATACAACAGGCGCCATGCAGACTTCTCTCCGGGAGAGTAATGCTTCTAGCTGTCTGTGCTTTGACTCTTTCATGGGATTCCAGTAATAGATTCCGATGGACATGGGAAGGTTTACTGTAACCTGTGGACCTTCAACTTGACGATGACACACAGAAATTGCTTCGGAATTGAATACAACAGGCACCATGCCGACTTCTGTCCGGGAGAGTAATGCTTCTATCTGTCTGTCCTTTGATTCTTTCCGGGGATTCCACTAATAGATTCCGATGGACATGGGAGGGTTAACTGTAACCTGTCGACCTTCATCTTGACGATGAAACACAGATATTGCGTCGGAATTGAATACAACAGGCACTATGCCGACTTCTGCCCGGGAGAGTAATTCTTCAAACTGTCAGTATTTTGATTCTTTACTGGAATTCCAGTAATAGCCTCGGATGGACATGCAAAGGTTTACTGAAACCTGTGGACCTTCAACTTGACGATGAAACACAGAAATTGCGTCGGAATTGAATGCAACAGGCACCATGCCGACTTCTCTCCGGGAGAGTAATGAGTATAAGTGCCTGTGTTTTGATTCCTTCCCGGGATTCCAGTAATAGATTCCGATGGACATGGGAAAGTTTACTATAACCTGTGGATCTTCAACTTGACGATGAAACACAGTAATTGCGTCGGAATTGAATACAAGAGGCACCATGCCGAATTCTGTCCGGGAGAGTAATGCTTCTGACTGTCTGTGCTTTGAATCTTTCCTGGGATTCCAGTAATAGATTCCGATGGACATGGGAACGTTTACTGTAACCTGTGGACCTTCAACTTGACGATGAAACACAGAAATTGCGTCGGAATTGAATACAACAGGCACCATGCCGACTTCTGTCCGGGAGAGTAATGCTTCTATCTGTCTGTCCTTTGATTCTTTCCGGGGATTCCACTAATAGATTCCGATGGACATGGGAGGGTTAACTGTAACCTGTCGACCTTCATCTTGACGATGAAACACAGATATTGCGTCGGAATTGAATACAACAGGCACTATGCCGACTTCTGCCCGGGAGAGTAATTCTTCAAACTGTCAGTATTTTGATTCTTTACTGGAATTCCAGTAATAGCCTCGGATGGACATGCGAAGGTTTACTGTAACCTGTGGACCTTCAACTTGACGATAAAACACAGAAATTGCGTCGGAATTGAATACAACGGGCACCGTGCGGATTCTGTCCAGGAGCGCATTGCTTTTATCTGTCTGTGCTTTGATTCCTTCCCGGGATTCCAGTAATAGATTCCGACGGACATCGGAAGGTTTGCTGTAACCTGTGGACCTTCAACTCGACGATGAAACACAGACATTGCGTCGGAATTTAATACAACAGGCACCATGCCGACTCCTCTCCGGGAAAGTAATGCTTCTAACTGTCTGTGCTTTGACTCTCTATTGGGATTCCATTAATAGATTCCGATGGACATGGGAAGGTTTACTGTACCCTGTGGACCTTCAACTTGACGATAAAACACAGAAATTGCGTCGGAATTGAATACAACGGGCACCGTGCGGATTCTGTCCAGGAGCGCATTGCTTTTATCTGTCTGTGCTTTGATTCCTTCCCGGGATTCCAGTAATAGATTCCGACGGACATCGGAAGGTTTGCTGTAACCTGTGGACCTTCAACTCGACGATGAAACACAGACATTGCGTCGGAATTTAATACAACAGGCACCATGCCGACTCCTCTCCGGGAAAGTAATGCTTCTAACTGTCTGTGCTTTGACTCTCTATTGGGATTCCATTAATAGATTCCGATGGAAATGGGAAGGTTTACTGTACCCTGTGGACCTTCAACTTGACGATAAAACACAGAAATTGCGTCGGAATTGAATACAACGGGCACCGTGCGGATTCTGTCCAGGAGCGCATTGCTTTTATCTGTCTGTGCTTTGATTCCTTCCCGGGATTCCAGTAATAGATTCCGACGGACATCGGAAGGTTTGCTGTAACCTGTGGACCTTCAACTCGACGATGAAACACAGACATTGCGTCGGAATTTAATAAAACAGGCACCATGCCGACTTCTTTCCGGGAGAGTAATGCTTCTATCTGTCTGTGCTTTGATTCTTTCCGGGGATTCCATTATTAGATTCTGATAGACGTCGGAAGGTTTACTGTAACCTGTGGACCATCAACTTGACGGTGAAACACAGAAATTGCGTCGGAATTGAATTCAACAGGAACCATGCCGACTTCTCTCCGGGAGAGTTATCCTTCTCACTTTCTGTGCTTTGACTCTTTCCTAAGAATCCAGTATTAGATTCTGATAGACATCGGAAGGTTTACTGTAACCTGTGGACCATCAACTTGACGATGAAACAGAGAAATTGCGTCGGAATTGAATACAAAAGGCACCGTGCCGACTTCTGTCCGGGAGAGTAATGCTTCTAACTGTCTGTGCTTTGTCTCTTTCCTGGGATTCCAGTAATACATTCCGACGGACATGGGAAGTTTTACTGAAACCTGAGGACCTTCAACGTGACGAAGAAACACAGAAATTGCGTCGGAATCGAATACAACAGGCGCCATGCAGACTTCTCTCCGGGAGAGTAATGCTTCTAGCTGTCTGTGCTTTGACTCTTTCATGGGATTCCAGTAATAGATTCCGATGGACATGGGAAGGTTTACTGTAACCTGTGGACCTTCAACTTGACGATGACACACAGAAATTGCGTCGGAATTGAATACAACAGGCACCATGCCGACTTCTGTCCGGGAGAGTAATGCTTCTATCTGTCTGTCCTTTGATTCTTTCCGGGGATTCCACTAATAGATTCCGATGGACATGGGAGGGTTAACTGTAACCTGTCGACCTTCATCTTGACGATGAAACACAGATATTGCGTCGGAATTGAATACAACAGGCACTATGCCGACTTCTGCCCGGGAGAGTAATTCTTCAAACTGTCAGTATTTTGATTCTTTACTGGAATTCCAGTAATAGCCTCGGATGGACATGCAAAGGTTTACTGAAACCTGTGGACCTTCAACTTGACGATGAAACACAGAAATTGCGTCGGAATTGAATACACCATTCACCATGCCGACTTGTCTGAGGGAGAGTAATGCTTCTAACATTTTTTGCTTTCATTCTTTCCTGGGATTCCAGTAATAGATTCCGATGGACATGATAGGGTTTACTGTAAGCTGTGGACATTTAACTTGACGATGAAACACAGAAATTGCGTCGGAACCGAATACAACAGGCACCATGCCGACTTCTCTCCGGGAGAGTAATGCTTCTAACTGTCTGTGCTTTGATTCTTTCCTGGGATTCCAGTAATAGATTTCGATGGACATGGGAAGGTTAATTGAAACCTGTGGACCTTCAACTTGAAGATGAAACACAGAAATTGTGTCGAAATTGAATACAACAGGCACCATGCCGACTCTTCCCCGGGAGAGTAATGCTTCTAACTGTCTGTGCTTTGATTCTTTCGTGGGGATCCAGTAATAGATTCCGATGGACATGGGAAGGTTTTCTGTAACCTGTGGACCTTCAACTTGACGACGAAGCACAGAAATTACGTCGGAATTGAATACAACAGGCACCATGCCGACTTCTCTCCGGGAGAGTAATGCTTCCAACTGTCTGTGTTTTGATCCTTTTTTGGGATTCCAGTAATATATTCCGATGGACATGGGAAGGTTTACTGTAACCTGTGGACCTTCAACTCGACGATGAAACATAGACATTGCGTCGGAATTGAATACAACAAGCACCATGCCGTCTTCTCTCTTTAGAGTAATGCTTCTATCTGTCTGTGTTTTGATTCATTCCTGGGATTCCAGTAATAGATTCCGATGGACATGGGAAGGCTTACTGTAACCTGTGGACCTTTAACTTGACGATGAAACACAGAAATTGCGTCGGAATTGAATACAACGTTCACCATGCCGACTACTCTGACGGAGAGTAATGCTTCTAACTGTTTGTGCTTTGTTTCTTTCCTGGGATTCCTGTAATAGATTCCGATGGACATGGGAAGGTTTAATGTAACCTGTGGACCTTCAACTTGACGAATGAAACACAGACATTCCGTCGGAATTGAATACAACAAGCACCATGCCGACTTCTGTCCGGGAGAGTAATGCTTCTATGTGTCTGTGCTTTGATTCTTTCCGGGGATGCCAGTAATAGATTCCGATGGACATGGGAAGGTTTACCGTAACCTGTCGACCTTCAACTTGACGATGAAACAGAGAAATTGCGTCGGAATTGAATAGAACTGGCACCATGCCGACTTCTCTCCGGGAGAGTAATGCTTCTCACTGTCTGTGCTTTGACTCTTTCCTAGGAATCCAGTATTAGATCCTGATAGACATCGGAAGGTTTACTGTAACCTGTGGACCATCAACTTGACGATGAAACAGAGAAATTGCGTCGGAATTGAATTCAACAGCACCATGCCGACTTCTGTCCGGGAGAGTAATGCTACTACCTGTCTGTGCTTTGATTCTTTTCTAGGATTCCAGTAATAGATTCCGATGGACATGGGAAGGTTTACTGTAACCTGTGGACCTTCAACTTGACGATGATACACGGAAATTGCGTCGGAATTGAATACAACAGGCGCCATGCCGACTTCTCTCCGGGAGAGTAATGCTTCTAACTGTCTGTGCTTTGACTCTTTCATGGGATTCCAGTAATAGTTTCCGATGGACATGGGAAGGTTTACTGTAACCTGTGGACCTTCAACTTGACGACGAAGAACAGAAATTGCGTCGGAATTGAATACAACAGGCACCATGCCGACTTCTCTCTGGAGAGTAATGCTTCTATCTGTCTGTGCTTTGATTCATTTCTGGGATTCCAGTAATAGATTCCGATGGACATGGGAAGGTTTACTGTAACCAGTGGACCTTGAACTTGACGATGAAACACAGAAATTGCGTCGGAATTGGATACAACAGGCACCGTCGAGACTTCTGCCCGGGAGACTAACGCTTCTAACTGTCTGTGCTTTGATTCTTTCCTGGTATTCCAGTAATAGATTCCGATGGACATGGGAAGGTTTACTGTAACCTGTGGACCTTCAACTTGACGATGACACACATAAATTGCGTCGGAATTGAATACAACAGGCACCATGCCGACTTCTGTCCGGGAGAGTAATGCTTCTATCTGTCTGTGCTTTGATTCTTTCCGGGGATTCCAGTAATAGATTCCGATGGACATAGGAAGGTTAACTGTAACCTGTCGACCTTCAACTTGACGATGAAACACAGAAATTGCGTCGGAATTGAATACAACAGGCACCATGCCGACATCTCTCCGGGAGAGTAATGCTTCCAACTGTCTGTGCTTTGACTCTCTATTGGGATTCCAGTAATAGATTCCGATGGACATGGGAATTTTTACTGTACCCTGTGGACCTTCAACTTGACGATAAAACACAGAAATTGCGTCGGAATTGAATACAACGGGCACCGTGCGGATTCTGTCCAGGAGCGCATTGCTTTTATCTGTCTGTGCTTTGATTCATTCCTGGGATTCCAGTAATAGATTCCGACGGACATCGGAAGGTTTGCTGTAACCTGTGGACCTTCAACTCGACGATGAAACACAGACATTGCGTCGGAATTGAATACAACAGGCACCATGCCGACTTCTTTCCGGGAGAGTAATGCTTCTATCTGTCTGTGCTTTGATTCTTTCCGGGGATTCCATTATTAGATTCTGATAGACGTCGGAAGGTTTACTGTAACCTGTGGACCATCAACTTGACGGTGAAACACAGAAATTGCGTCCGAATTGAATTCAACAGGAACCATGCCGACTTCTCTCCGGGAGAGTTATCCTTCTCACTTTCTGTGCTTTGACTCTTTCCTAAGAATCCAGTATTAGATTCTGATAGACATCGGAAGGTTTACTGTAACCTGTGGACCATCAACTTGACGATGAAACAGAGAAATTGCGTCGGAATTGATTTCAACAGGCACCATGCCGACTTCTGTCCGGGAGAGTAATGCTACTACCTGTCTGTGCTTTGATTTTTTTCTAGGATTCCAGTAATAGATTCAGATGGACATGGGAAGGTTTACTGTAACCTGTGGACCTTCAACTTGACGATGAACCACGGAAATTGCGTCGGAATTGAATACAACAGGCGCCATGCAGACTTCTCTCCGGGAGAGTAATGCTTCTAGCTGTCTGTGCTTTGACTCTTTCATGGGATTCCAGTAATTGATTCCGATGGACATGGGAAGGTTTACTGTAACCTGTGGACCTTCAACTTGACGATGACACACAGAAATTGCGTCGGAATTGAATACAACAGGCACCATGCCGACTTCCGTCCGGGAGAGTAATGCTTCTATCTGTCTGTCCTTTGATTCTTTCCGGGGATTCCACTAATAGATTCCGATGGACATGGGAGGGTTAACTGTAACCTGTCGACCTTCATCTTGACGAAGAAACACAGATATTGCGTCGGAATTGAATACAACAGGCACCATGCCGACTTTTCTCCGGGAGAGTAATGCCTATAAGTGCCTGTGTTTTGATTCCTTCCCGGGATTCCAGTAATAGATTCCGATGGACATGGGAAGGATTACTGTACCCTGTGGACCTACAACTTGACGATGAAACACAGAAATTGCGTCGGAATTGAATACAACAGGCACCGTGCGGATTCTGTCAGGAGAGCATTGCTTTTATCTGTCTGTGCTTTGATTCATTCCTGGGATTCCAGTAATAGATTCCGATGGACATGGGAAGGTTTACTATAACCTGTGGATCTTCAACTTGACGATGAAACACAGAAATTGCGTCGGAATTGAATACAAGAGGCACCATGCCGAATTCTGTCCGGGAGAGTAATGCTTCTGACTGTCTGTGCTTTGAATCTTTCCTGGGATTCCAGTAATAGATTCCGATGGACATGGGAACGTTTACTGTAACCTGTGGACCTTCAACTTGACGATGAAACACAGAAATTGCGTCGGAATTGAATACACCATTCACCATGCCGACTTGTCTGAGGGAGAGTAATGCTTCTAACATTTTTTGCTTTCATTCTTTCCTGGGATTCCAGTAATAGATTCCGATGGACATGATAGGGTTTACTGTAAGCTGTGGACATTTAACTTGACGATGAAACACAGAAATTGCGTCGGAATTGAATACAAGAGGCACCATGCCGAATTCTGTCCGGGAGAGTAATGCTTCTGACTGTCTGTGCTTTGAATCTTTCCTGGGATTCCAGTAATAGATTCCGATGGACATGGGAACGTTTACTGTAACATGTGGACCTTCATCTTGAAGATGAAACACAAAAAATTGTGTCGAAATTGAATACAACAGGCACCATGCCGACTCTTCCCCCGGGAGAGTAATGCTTCTAACTGTCTGTGCTTTGATTCTTTCGTGGGGATCCAGTAATAGATTCCGATGGACATGGGAAGGTTTACTGTAACCTGTGGGCCTTCAACGTGACGATGAAACACAGAAATTGCGTCGGAATTGAATACAACATTCACCATGCCGACTACTCTGAGGGAGAGTAGTGCTTCTAACTGTTTGTGCTTTGTTTCTTTCCTGGGATTCCTGTAACAGATTGCGATGGACATGGGAAGGTTTACTATAAGCCGTGGACCGTCAACCTGACGATGAAACACAGAAATTTCGTCGGAATTGAATCCAACAGGCACCATGCAGAATTCTGTCCGGGAGAGTAATGCTTCTATCAGTCTGTGCTTTGATTCTTTCCTGGGATTCCAGTAATAGATTCCGATGGACATGGGAAGGTTTACTGTAACCTGTGGACCTTCAACTTGACGAATGAAGCACAGAAATTGCGTCGGAATTGAATACAACAGGCACCATGCCGACTTCTGTCCGGGAGAGTAATGCTTCTATATGTCTGTGTTTTGATTCTTTCCGGGGATGCCAGTAATAGATTCCGATGGACATGGGAAGGTTTACCGTAACCTGTCGACCTTCAACTTGACGATGAAACACAGAAACTGCGTCGGAATTGAATAGAACTGGCACCATGCCGACTTATCTCCGGGAGAGTAATGCTTCTCACTGTCTGTGCTTTGACTCTTTCCTAGGAACCCAGTATTAGATTCTGATAGACATCGGAATGTTTACTGTAACTTGTGGACCATCAACGTGACGATGAAACAGAGAAATTGCGTCGGAATCGAATTCAACAGCACCATGCCGACCTCTCTCCGGGAGAGTAATGCTACTACCTGTCTGTGCTTTGATTCTTTTCTAGGATTCCAGTAATAGATTCCGATGGACATGGGAAGGTTTACTGTAACCTGTGGACCTTCAACTTGACGATGAAACACGGAAATTGCGTCGGAATTGAATACAACAGGCGCCATGCCGACTTCTCTCCGGGAGAGTAATGCTTCTAACTGTCTGTGCTTTGACTCTTTCATGGGATTCCAGTAACAGATTCCGATGGACATGGGAAGGTTTTCTGTAACCTGTGGACCTTCAACTTGACGACGAAGCACAGAAATTACGTCGGAATTGAATACAACAGGCACCATGCCGACTTCTCTCCGGGAGAGTAATGCTTCCAACTGTCTGTGTTTTGATCCTTTTTTGGGATTCCAGTAATATATTCCGATGGACATGGGAAGGTTTACTGTAACCTGTGGACCTTCAACTCGACGATGAAACATAGACATTGCGTCGGAATTGAATACAACAAGCACCATGCCGTCTTCTCTCCTTAGAGTAATGCTTCTATCTGTCTGTGTTTTGATTCATTCCTGGGATTCCAGTAATAGATTCCGATGGACATGGGAAGGCTTACTGTAACCTGTGGACCTTTAACTTGACGATGAAACACAGAAATTGCGTCGGAATTGAATACAACGTTCACCATGCCGACTACTCTGACGGAGAGTAATGCTTCTAACTGTTTGTGCTTTGTTTCTTTCCTGGGATTCCTGTAATAGATTCCGATGGACATGGGAAGGTTTAATGTAACCTGTGGACCTTCAACTTGACGAATGAAACACAGAAATTCCGTCGGAATTAAATACAACAAGCACCATGCCGACTTCTGTCCGGGAGAGTAATGCTTCTATGTGTCTGAGCTTTGATTCTTTCCGGGGATGCCAGTAATAGATTCCGATGGGCATGGGAAGGTTTACCGTAACCTGTCGACCTTCAACTTGACGATGAAACAGAGAAATTGCGTCGGAATTGAATAGAACTGGCACCATGCCGACTTCTCTCCGGGAGAGTAATGCTTCTCACTGTCTGTGCTTTGACTCTTTCCTAGGAATCCAGTATTAGATTCTGATAGACATCGGAAGGTTTACTGTAACCTGTGGACCATCAACTTGACGATGAAACAGAGAAATTGCGTCGGAATTGAATTCAACAGCACCATGCCGACTTCTGTCCGGGAGAGTAATGCTACTACCTGTCTGTGCTTTGATTCTTTTCTAGGATTCCAGTAATAGATTCCGATGGACATGGGAAGGTTTACTGTAACCTGTGGACCTTCAACTTGACGATGATACACGGAAATTGCGTCGGAATTGAATACAACAGGCGCCATGCCGACTTCTCTCCGGGAGAGTAATGCTTCTAACTGTCTGTGCTTTAACTCTTTCATGGGATTCCAGTAATAGTTTCCGATGGACATGGGAAGGTTTACTGTAACCTGTGGACCTTCAACTTGACGACGAAGAACAGAAATTGCGTCGGAATTGAATACAACAGGCACCATGCCGACTTCTCTCTGGAGACTAATGCTTCTATCTGTCTGTGCTTTGATTCATTTCTGGGATTCCAGTAATAGATTCCGGTGGACATGGGAAGGTTTACTGTAACCAGTGGACCTTCAACTTGACGATGAAACACAGAAATTGCGTCGGAATTGAATACAACAGGCACCGTCGAGACTTCTGCCCGGGAGACTAACGCTTCTAACTGTCTGTGCTTTGATTCTTTCCTGGTATTCCAGTAATAGATTCCGATGGACATGGGAAGGTTTACTGTAACCTGTGGACCTTCAACTTGACGATGACACACATAAATTGCGTCGGAATTGAATACAACAGGCACCATGCCGACTTCTGTCCGGGAGAGTAATGCTTCTATCTGTCTGTGCTTTGATTCTTTCCGGGGATTCCAGTAATAGATTCCGATGGACATGGGAAGGTTAACTGTAACCTGTCGACCTTCAACTTGACGATGAAGCACAGAAATTGCGTCGGAATTGAATACAACAGGCACCATGCCGACTTCTCTCCGGGAGAGTAATGCTTCCAACTGTCTGTGTTTTGATCCTTTTTTGGGATTCCAGTAATATATTAAGATGGACATGGGAATGTTAACTGTAACCTGTGGACCTTCAACTCGACGATGAAACACACACATTGCGTCGGAATTGAATACAACAAGCACCATGCCGTCTTCTCTCTGGAGAGTAATGCTTCTATCTGTCTGTGCTTTGATTCATTCCTGAGATTCCAGTAATAGATTCCGATGGACAGGGGAAGGTTTGCTGTAACCTGTGGACCTTCAACTTGACGATGAAACACAGAAATTGCGTCGGAATTGAATACAACATTCACCATGCCGACTTGTCTGAGGGAGAGTAATGCTTCTAACATTTTTTGGTTTCATTCTTTCCTGGGATTCCAGTAAAAGATTCCGATGGACATGATAGGATTTACTGTAAGCTGTGGACATTCAACTTGACGATGAAACACAGAAATTGCGTCGGAACCTAATACAACAGGCACCATGCCGACTTCCCTCCAGGAGAGTAATGCTTCTAACTGTCTGTGCTTTGATTCTTTCCTGGGATTCCAGTAATAGATTTCGATGGACATGGGAAGGTTAATTGAAACCTGTGGACCTCCAACTTGAAGATGAAACACAGAAATTGTGTCGAAATTGAATACAACAGGCACCACGCCGACTCCTCCCCGGGAGAGTAATGCTTCTACCTGTCTGTGCTTTGATTCTTTCGTGGGAATCCAGTAATAGATTCCGATGGACATGGGAAGGTTTACTGTAACCTGTGGACATTCAAATTGACGATGAAACACAGAAATTGCATCGGATTTGAATACACCAGACACCATGCCGACTTCTCTCCGGGAGAGTAATGCTTCCTACCGTCTGTGTTTTGATTCCTTTCTGGGATTCCAATAATAGTTTCCGATGGACATGGGAAGGTTTACTGTAACCTGTGGACCTTCAACTTGCCGATGAAACACAGAAATTGCGTCGGAATTGAATACAACAGAAACCGTGCCGACTTCTGTCCGGGAGAGTAATGCTTCTAACTGTCTGTGTTTTGACTCTTTCCTGGGATTCCAGTAATAGATTCCGATGGACATAGGAAGGTTTACTGAAACCTGTGGGCCTTTAACTTGACGATGAAGCACAGAAATTGATTCGGAATTGAATACAACAGGCACCGTGTCACTTCTGTCCGGGAGAGTAATGCTTCTAACTGTCGCTGCCTTGATTCTCTCCTGGGATTCCAGTAATAGATTCCGATGGACATGGGGAGATTTACTATAACCTGTGGACCTTCAACTTGACGATGAAACACAGAGGTTGCGTCGGAATTGAATAAAATAGGCACCATGCCGACTTCTCTCCGGGAGAGTAATGCTTCTAACTGTCTCTGATTTGCCTCTTTCCTGGGATTCCAGTAATAGATTCCGATGGACATAGGAAGGTTTACTGAAACGTGTGGACCTTCAACTTGACGATGAAACACAGAAATTGCGTCGGAATTGAATACAACATTCACCATGCCGACTACTCTGAGGGAGAGTAATGTTTCTAACTGTTTGTGCTTTGATTCTTTCCTGGGATTCCAGTAATAGATTCCGATGGACATGGGAAGGTTTATTGTAACCTGTGGTCCTTCAACATGACGAATGAAACACAGAAATTGCGTCGGAATTGAATACAACAGGCACCATGCCGACTTCTGTCCGGGAGAGTAATGTTTCTATGTGTCTGTGCTTTGATTCATTCCGGGGATGCCAGTAATAGATTCCGATGGACATGGGACCTTTTACCGTAACCTGTCGACCTTCAACTTGACGATGAAACACAGAAATTGGGTCGGAATTGAATAGAACTGGCACCATACCGACTTATCTCCGGGAGAGTAATGCTTCTCACTGTCTGTGCTTTGACTCTTTCCTAGGAATCCAGTATTAGATTCTGATAGACGTCGGAAGGTTTACTGTAACCTGTGGACCATCAACGTGACGATGAAACAGAGAAATGGCGTCGGAATTGAATTCAACAGCACCATGCTGACTTCTGTCCGGGAGAGTAATGCTTTCAAATGTCTGTGTTTTGATCCTTTTCTGGGATTCCAGTAATAGATTCTGATGGACATGGGAAGGTTTACTGTAACCAGTGGACCTTCAACTCGACGATGAAACACATACATTGCGTCGGAATTGAATACAACAAGCACCATGCCGTCTTCTCTCTGGAGAGTAATGCTTCTATCTGTCTGTGTTTTGATTCATTCCTGGGATTCCAGTAATAGATTCCGATGGACATGGGAAGGTTTACTGTAACCTGTGGACCTTCAACTTGACGATGAAACACAGAAATTGCGTCGCAATTGAATACAACATTCACCATGCCGACTACTCTGAGGGAGAGTAATGCTTCTAACTGTTAGTGCTTCTTTCTTTCTTGGGATTCCTGTAATAGATTCCGATGGACATGGGAAGGTTTACTATAAGCCGTGGACCGTCAACTTGACGATGAAACACAGAAATTGCGTCGGAATTGAATGCAACAGGCACCATGCCGAATTCTGTCCGGGAGACTAATGCATCTATCAGTCTGTGATTTGATTCTTTCCGGGGATGCCAGTAATAGATTCCGATGGACATGGGAAGGTTTGCCGTAACCTGTCGACCTTCAACTTGACGATGAAACACAGAAATTGCGTCGGAATTGAATACAACAGGCACCGTCGAGACTTCTGCCCGGGAGACTAATGCTTCTAACTGTCTGTGCTTTGATTCTTTCCTGGGATTCCAGTAATAGATTCCGATGGACATGGGAAGGTTTACTGTAACCTGTGGACCTTCAACTTGACGATGACACACAGAAATTGCGTCGGAATTGAATACAACAGGCACCATGCCGACTTCTGTCCGGGAGAGTAATGCTTCCAACTGTCTGTGTTTTGATCCTTGTTTGGGATTCCAGTAATATATTCCGATGGACATAGGAATGTTATCTGTAACCTGTGGACCTTCAACTCGACGATGAAACACAGACATTGCGTCGGAATTGAATACAACAAGCACCATGCCGTCTTCTCTCTGGAGAGTAATGCTTCTATCTGTCTGTGCTTTGATTCATTCCTGGGATTCCAGTAATAGATTCCGATGGGCATGGGAAGGTTTACTGTAACCTGTGGACCTTCAACTTGACGATGAAACACAGAAATTGCGTCGCAATTGAATACAACATTCACCATGCCGACTACTCTGAGGGAGAGTAATGCTTCTAACTGTTTGTGCTTTGTTTCTTTCCTGGGATTCCTGTAATAGATTCCGATGGACATGGGAAGGTTTACTATAAGCCGTGGACCGTCAACTTGACGATGAAACACAGAAATTGCGTCGGAATTGAATGCAACAGGCACCATGCCGAATTCTGTCCGGGAGACTAATGCATCTATCAGTCTGTGATTTGATTCTTTCCGGGGATGCCAGTAATAGATTCCGATGGACATGGGAAGGTTTACCGTGACCTGTCGACCTTCAACTTGACGATGAAACACAGAAATTGCGTCGGAATTGAATACAACAGGCGCCATGCCGACCTCTCTCCAGGAGAGTAATGCTTCTAACTGTCTATGTTTTGACTCTTTCATGGGATTCCAGTAATAGATTCCGATGGACATGGGAAGGTTTACTGTAACCTGTGGACCTTCAACTTGACGACGAAGCACAGAAATTGCGTCGGAATTGAATACAACAGGCACCATGCCGACTTCTCTCCGGGAGAGTAATGCTTCCAACTGTCTGTGTTTTGATCCTCTTTTGGGATTCCAGTAATATATTCCGATGGACATGGGAATGTTAACTGTAGCCTGTGGACCTTCAACTCGACGATGAAACACAGACATTGCGTCGGAATTGAATACAACAAGCACCATGCCGTCTTCTCTCTGGAGAGTAATGCTTCTATCTGTCTATCCTTTGATTCATTCCTGGGATTCCAGTAATAGATTCCGATTGACATGGGAAGGTTTACTGTACCCTGTCGACCTTCAACTTGACGATGACACACAGAAATTGCGTCGGAATTGAATACAACAGGCACCATGCCGACTTCTGTCCGGGAGAGTA
This sequence comes from Schistocerca americana, assembly GCF_021461395.2. Taxonomy (NCBI): domain Eukaryota; kingdom Metazoa; phylum Arthropoda; class Insecta; order Orthoptera; family Acrididae; genus Schistocerca; species Schistocerca americana. The sequence continues at coordinate 34,030,921 of NC_060122.1, read as the reverse complement.
ATGCTTCTATCTGTCTGTGCTTTGATTCTTTCCGGGGATTCCAGTAATTGATTTCGATGGACATGGGAAGGTTAATTGTAACCTGTTGACCTTCAACTTGATGATGAAACACAGAAATTGCGTTGGTAATGAATACAACAGGCACCATGACGACTTCTGTCCGGGAGAGTAATGCTTCTATCTGTCTGTGCTTTGATTCTTTCCGGGGATTCCAGTAATAGATTCCCATGGACATGGGAGGGTTAACTGTAACCTGTCGACCTTCATCTTGACGAAGAATCACAGATATTGCGTCGGAATTGAATACAACCGGCACCATGCCGACTTCTGCCCGGGAGAGTAATTCTTCAAACTGTCAGTATTTTGATTCTTTACTGGGATTCCAGTAATAGCCTCCGATGGACAAGCGAAGGTTTACTGTAACCTGTGCACCTTCAACTTGTCGATGAAACACAGAAATTGCGTCGGAATTGAATTCAACAGCACCATGCCGACTTCTGTCCGGGAGAGTAATGCTTCCAACTGTCTGTGTTTTGATCCTTTTCTGGGATTCCAGTAATAGATTCCGATGGACATGGGAAGGTTTACTGTAACCTGTGGGCCTTCAACTCGACGATGAAACACAGACATTGCGTCGGAATTGAATACAACAAGCACCATGCCGTCTTCTCTCTGGAGAGTAATGCTTCTATCTGTCTGTGTTTTGATTCATTCCTGGGATTCCAGTAATAGATTCCGATGGACATGGGAAGGTTTACTGTAACCTGTGGACCTTCCACTTGACGATGATACACGGAAATTGCGTCGGAATTGAATACAACAGGCGCCATGCCGACTTCTCTCCGGGAGAGTAATGCTTCTAACTGTCTGTGTTTTGACTCATTCATGGGATTCCAGTAATAGATTCCGATGGACATGGGAAGGTTTACTGTAACCTGTGGACCTTCAACTTGACGACGAAGCACAGAAATTGCGTCGGAATTGAATACAACAGGCACCATGCCGACTTCTCTCCGGGAGAGTAATGCTTCCAACTGTCTGTGTTTTGATCCTCTTTTGGGATTCCAGTAATATATTCCGATGGACATGGGAATGTTAACTGTAACCTGTGGACCTTCAACCCGACGATGAAACACAGACATTGCGTCGGAATTGAATACAATAAGCACCATGCCGTCTTCTCTCTGGAGAGTAATGCTTCTATCTGTCTATGCTTTGATTCATTCCTGGGATTCCAGTAATAGATTCCGTTTGACATGGGAAGGTTTACTGTAACCTGTGGACCTTCAACTTGACGATGACACACAGAAATTGCGTCGGAATTGAATACAACAGGCACCATGCCGACTTCTGTCCGGGAGAGTAATGCTTCTATCTGTCTATGCTTTGTCTCTTTCCGGGGATTCCAGCAATTGATTTCGATGGACATGGGAAGGTTAACTGTAACCTGTCGATCTTCAACTTGACGATGAAACGCAGAAATTGCGTCGGAATTGGATAGAACAGGCACCATGCCGACTTCTGCCCGGGAGAGTAATTCTTCAAACTGTCAGTATTTTGATTCTTTACTGGGATTCCAGTAATAGCCTCCGATGGACATGCGAAGGTTTACTGTAACCTGTGCACCTTCAACTTGACGATGAAACACAGAAATTGCGTCGGAATTGAATGCAACAGGCACCATTCCGACTTCTCTCCGGGAGAGTAATGCCTGTAAGTGCCTGTGTTTTGATTCCTTCCTGGGATTCCAGTAATAGATTGCGACGGACATCGGAAGGTTTGCTGTAACCTTTGCACCTTCAACTCGACGATGAAACACAGAAATTGCGTCGGAATTGAATACAACAGGCATCATGCCGACTTCTGTCCGGGAGAGTAATGCTTCTATGTGTCTGTGCTTTGATTCTTTCCGGGGATGGCAGTAATAGATTCCGATTGACATGGGAAGGTTTACCGTAACCTGTCGATCTTCAAATTGACGATGAAACGCAGAAATTGCGTCGGAATTGAATAGAACAGGCACCATGCCGACTTCTCTCCGGGAGAGTAATCCTTCTCACTGTCTGTGCTTTGACTCTTTCCTAGGAATCCAGTATTAGATTCTGATAGACATCGGAAGGTTTACTGTAACCTGTGGACCATCAACTTGACGATGAAATAGAGAAATTGCGTCGGAATTGAATTCAACAGGCACCATGCCGACTTCTGTCCGGGAGAGTAATGCTACTACCTGTCTTTGCTTTGATTCTTTTCTAGGATTCCAGTAATAGATTCCGATGGACATGGGAAGGTTTAATGTAACCTGTGGACCTTCAACTTGACGATGAACCACGGAAATTGCGTCGGAATTGAATACAACAGGCGCCATGCTGACTTCTCTCCGGGAGAGTAATGCTTCTAACTGTCTGTGCTTTGACTCTTTCATGGGATTCCAGTAACAGATTCCGATGGACATGGGAGGGTTTACTGTAACCTCTGGACCTCCAACTTGACGACGAAGCACAGAAATTGCATCGGAATTGAATACAACAGGCACCATGCCGACTTCTCTCCGGGAGAGTAATGCTTCCAACTGTCTGTGTTATGATCCTTTTCTGGGATTCCAGTAATATATTCCGATTGACATGGGAAGGTTAATTGAAACCTGTGGACCTTCAACTTGAAGATGAAACACAGAAATTGTGTCGAAATTGAATACAACAGGCACCATGCCGACTCCTCCCCGGGAGAGTAATGCTTCTAACTGTCTGTGCTTTGATTCTTTCGTGGGAATCCAGTAATAGATTCCGATGGACATGGGAAGGTTTACTGTAACCTGTGGACATTCAAATTGACGATGAAACACAGAAATTGCATCGGATTTGAATACACCAGACACCATGCCGACTTCTCTCCGGGAGAGTAATGCTTCCTACCGTCTGTGTTTTGATTCCTTTCTGGGATTCCAATAATAGTTTCCGATGGACATGGGAAGGTTTACTGTAACCTGTGGACCTTCAACTTGCCGATGAAACACAGAAATTGCGTCGGAATTGAATACAACAGAAACCGTGCCGACTTCTGTCCGGGAGAGTAATGCTTCTAACTGTCTGTGTTTTGACTCTTTCCAGGGATTCCAGTAATAGATTCCGATGGACATAGGAAGGTTTACTGAAACCTGTGGGCCTTTAACTTGACGATGAAGCACAGAAATTGATTCGGAATTGAATACAACAGGCACCGTGTCACTTCTGTCCGGGAGAGTAATGCTTCTAACTGTCTCTGCTTTGATTCTCTCCTGGGATTCCAGTAATAGATTCCGATGGACATGGGGAGATTTACTATAACCTGTGGACCTTCAACTTGACGATGAAACACAGAAGTTGCGTCGGAATTGAATAAAAAAGGCACCATGCCGACTTCTCTCCGGGAGAGTAATGCTTCTAACTGACTCTGATTTGCCTCTTTCCTGGGATTCCAGTAATAGATTCCGATGGACATAGGAAGGTTTACTGAAACGTGTGGACCTTCAACTTGACGATGAAACACAGAAATTGCGTCGGAATTGAATACAACATTCACCATGCCGACTACTCTGAGGGAGAGTAATGCTTCTAACTGTTTGTGCTTAGTTTCTTCCCTGGGATTCTTGTAATAGATTCCGATGGACATGGGAAGGTTTACTATAAGCCGTGGACCGTCAACTTGACGATGAAGCACAGAAATTGCGTCGGAATTGAATGCAACTTGCATCATGCCGAATTCTGTCCGGGAGAGTAATGCTTCTATCAGTCTGTGCTTTGATTCTTTCCTGGGATTCCAGTAATAGATTCCGATGGACATGGGAAGGTTTATTGTAACCTGTGGTCCTTCAACTTGACGAATGAAACACAGAAATTGCGTCGGAATTGAATACAACAGGCACCATGCCGACTTCTGTCCGGGAGAGTAATGCTTCTATGTGTCTGTGCTTTGATTCATTCCGGGGATGCCAGTAATAGATTCCGATGGACATGGGACGGTTTACCGTAACCTGTCGACCTTCAACTTGTCGATGAAAGACAGAAATTGCGTCGGAATTGAATAGAATTGGCACCATGCCGACTTATCTCCGGGAGAGTAATGCTTCTCACTGTCTGTGCTTTGACTCTTTCCTAGGAATCCAGTATTAGAATCTGATAGACATCGGAAGGTTTACTGTAACCTGTGGACCATCAACGTGACGATGAAACAGAGAAATGGCGTCGGAATTGAATTCAACAGCACCATGCCGACTTCTGTCCGGGAGAGTAATGCTTCCAACTGTCTGTGTTTTGATCCTTTTCTGGGATTCCAGTAATAGATTCCGATGGACATGGGAAGGTTTACTGTAACCTGTGGACCTTCAACTCGACGATGAAACACAGACATTGCGTCGGAATTGAATACAACAGTCACCATGCCGTCTTCTCTCTGGAGAGTAATGCTTCTATCTGTCTGTGTTTTGATTCGTTCCTGGGATTCCAGTAATAGATTCCGATGGACATGGGAAGGTTTACTGTAACCTGTGGACCTTCAACTTGACGATGAAACACAGAAATTGCGTCGCAATTGAATACAACATTCACCATGCCGACTACTCTGGGGGAGAGTAATGCTTCTAACTGTTTGTGCTTTGTTTCTTTCCTGGGATTCCTGTAATAGATTCCGATGGACATGGGAAGGTTTACTATAAGCCGTGGACCGTCAACTTGACGATGAAACACAGAAATTGCGTCGGAATTGAATGCAACAGGCACCATGCCGAATTCTGTCCGGGAGACTAATGCATCTATCAGTCTGTGATTTGATTCTTTCCGGGGATGCCAGTAATAGATTCCGATGGACATGGGAAGGTTTACCGTAACCTGTCGACCATCAACTTGACGATGAAACACAGAAATTGCGTCGGAATTGAATACAACAGGCACCGTCGAGACTTCTGCCCGGGAGACTAATGCTTCTAACTGTCTGTGCTTTGATTCTTTCCTGTGATTCCAGTAATAGATTCCGATGGACATGGTAAGGTTTACTGTAACCTGTGGACCTTCAACTTGACGACAACACACAGAAATTGCGTCGGAATTGAATACAACAGGCACCATGCCGACTTCTGTCTGGGAGAGTAATGCTTCTATGTGTCTGTGCTTTGATTCTTTCCGGGGATTCCAGTAATAGTTTCCGATGGACATGGGAAGGTTAACTGTAACCTGTCGACCTTCAACTTGACGGAGAAGCACAGAAATTGCGTCTGAATTGAATTCAACAGGCACCATGCAGACTTCTCTCCGGGAGAGTAATGCTTCCAACTGTCTATGTTTTGATCCTTGTTTGGGATTCCAGTAATATATTCCGATGGAAATGGGAACGTTTACTGTAACCTGTGGACCTTCAACTCGACGATGAAACACAGACATTGCGTCGGAATTGAATACAACAAGCACCATGCCGTCTTCTCTCTGGGGAGTAATGCTTCTATCTGTCTGTGTTTTGATTCATTCCTGGGATTCCAGTAATAGATTCCGATGGACATGGGAAGGTTTACTGTAACCTGTGGACCTTCAACTTGACGATGATACACGGAAATTGCGTCGGAATTGAATACAACAGGCGCCATGCCGACTTCTCTCCGGGAGAGTAATGCTTTTAACCGTCTGTGTTTTGACTCATTCATGGGATTCCAGTAATAGATTCCGATGGACATGGGAAGGTTTACTGTAACCTGTGGACCTTCAACTTGACGACGAAGCACAGAAATTGCGTCGGAATTGAATACAACAGGCACCATGCCGACTTCTCTCCGGGAGAGTAATGCTTCCAACTGTCTGTGTTTTGATCCTCTTTTGGGATTCCAGTAATATATTCCGATGGACATGGGAATGTTAACTGTAACCTGTGGACCTTCAACTCGACGATGAAACACAGACATTGCGTCGGAATTGAATACAACAAGCACCATGCCGTCTTCTCTCTGGAGAGTAATGCTTCTATCTGTCTATGCTTTGATTCATTCCTGGGATTCCAGTAATAGATTCCGATTGACATGGGAAGGTTTACTGTAACCTGTGGACCTTCAACTTGTCGATGACACACAGAAATTGCGTCGGAATTGAATACAACAGGCACCATGCCGCCTTCTGTCCGGGAGAGTAATGCTTCTATCTGTCTGTGCTTTGATTCTTTCCGAGGATTCCAGTAATTGATTTCGATGGACATGGGAAGGTTAACTGTAACCTGTCGACCTTCAACTTGATGATGAAACACAGAAATTGCGTCGGAAATGAATACAACAGGCACCATGCCGACTTCTGTCCGGGAGAGTAATGCTTCTATCTGTCTGTGCTTTGATTCTTTCCGGGGATTCCAGTAATAGATTCCCATGGACATGGAAGGTTTAACTGTAACCTGTCGACCTTCATCTTGACGATGAAACACAGATATTGCGTCGGAATTGAATACAACCGGCACCATGCCGACTTCTGCCCGGGAGAGTAAATCTTCAAACTTTCAGTATTTTGATTCTTTACTGGGATTCCAGTAATAACCTCCGATGGACATGCGAAGGTTTACTGTAACCTGTGCACCTTCAACTTGACGATGAAACACAGAAATTGCGTCGGAATTGAATGCAACAGGCACCATTCCGACTTCTGTCCGGGAGAGTAATGCTACTACCTGTCTTTGCTTTGATACTTTTCTAGGATTCCAGTAATAGATTCCGATGGACATGGGAAGGTTTACTGTAACCTGTGGACCTTCAACTTGACGATGACACACAGAAATTGCGTCGGAATTGAATACAACAGGCACCATGCCGACTTCTGTCCGGGAGATTGATGCTTCTATCTGTCTGTGCTTTGATTCTTTCCGGGGAATCCAGTAATAGATTCCGATGGACATGGGAAGGTTAACTGTAACCTGTCGACCTTCAACGTGACGATGAAACGCAGAAATTGCGTCGGAATTGAATAGAACAGGCACCATGCCGACTTCTCTCCGGGAGAGTAATCCTTCTCACTGTCTGTGCTTTGACTCTTTCATGGGATTCCAGTAATAGATTCCGATGGACATGGGAAGGTTTACTGTAACCAGTGGATCTTCAACTTAACGATGAAACACAGAAATTGCGTCGGAATTGAATACAACAGGAACCATGCCGAATTCTGTCCGGGAGAGTAATGCTTCTATCAGTCTGTGCTTTGATTCTTTCCTGGGATTCCAGTAATAGATTCCGATGGACATGGGAAAGTTTACTGTAACCTCTGGACCTTCAACTTGACGATGAAACACAGAAATTGCGTCGGAATTGAATACAACAGGCACCGTGCCGACTTCTGTCCGGAAGAGTAATGCTTCTAACTGTCTGTGTTTTGAATGTTTCCTGGGATTTTAGTAGTAGATTCCGATGGACATGGGAAGGTTTACTGTAACCTGTGGACCTTCAACTTGAAGCTGAAACACAGAAATTGCGTTGGAATCTAATTCAACAGGCACCATGCCGACCTCTGTCCGGGAGAGTAATGCTTCTAACTGTCTGTGCTTTATTTCTTTCCTGGGATTCCAGTAATAGATTTCGATGGACATGGGAAGGTTAATTTAAACCTGTGGACCTTCAACTTGAAGATGAAACACAGAAATTGTGTCGAAATTGAATGCAACAGGCACCATGCCGACTCCTCCCCGGGAGAGTAATGCTTCTAACTGTCTGTGATTTGATTCTTTCGTGGGAATCCAGTAATAGATGCCGATGGACATAGGAATGTTTACTGTAACCTGTGGACATTCAAATTGACGATGAAACACAGAAATTGCGTCGGATTTGAATACATCAGACACCATGCCGACTTCCCTCCGGGAGAGTAATGCTTCCAACCGTCTGTGTTTTGATTCCTTCCTGGGATTCCAGTAATAGATTCCGATGGAGATAGGAATTTTTACTGAAACCTGTGGGCCTTCAACTTGACGATGAAAAACAGAAATTGATTCGGATTTGAATACAACAGGCACCGTGTCGACTTCTGTCCGGGAGAGTAATGCTTCTAACTGTCTCTGCTTTGATTCTTTCCTGGGATTCCAGTAATAGATTCCGATGGACATGGGAAGGTTTACTGTAACCTGTCGACCTTCAACTTGACGATGAAACACAGAAATTGCGTCGGAATTGAATAAAATAGGCACCATGCCGACTTCTCTCCGGGAGAGTAATGCTTCTAAATGTCAGTATTTTGATTCTATCCTGGGATTCCAGTAATAGACTCCGATGGACATGGAAAGGTTTACTGTAACCTGTGGACCTTCAACTTGACGATGAAACACAGAAATTGCGTCGGAATTTAATGCAACAGGCACCATGCCGACTTCTCTCCGGGAGAGTAATGCTTATATCTGCCTGCGTTTTAATTCCTTCCTGGGTTTCCTGTAATAGATTCCGATGGACATCGGAAGGTTTACTGTAACCTGTGGACCTTCAACTCGACGATGAAACACAGAAAATGCGTCGGAATTGAATTCAACAGGCACCATGCCGACTTCAGTCCGGGAGAGTAATGCTTCTAACTGTGTGTGCTTTGACTCTTTCCTGGGATTCCAGTAATTGATTCGGATGGACATGGGAAGGCTTACATTACCATGTGGACCTTCCACTTGACGACGAAGCACAGAAATTGCATCGGAACTGAATACAACAGGCACCATGCCGACTTCTCTCCGGGAGAGTAATGCTTCCAACTGTCTGTGTTATGATCCTTTTCTGGGATTCCAGTAATATATTCCGTTTGACATGGGAATGTTATCTGTAACCTGTGGACCATCAACTCGACGATGAAACACAGACATTGCGTCGGAATTGAATACAACAAACACCATGCCGTCTTCTCTCTGGAGAGTAATGCTTCTATCTGTCTGTGCTTTGTTTCATTCCTGGGATTCCAGTAATAGATTCCGATGGACATGGGAAGGTTTACTGTAACCTGTGGACCTTCAACTTGACAATGAAACACAGAAACTGCAGCGGAATTGAATACAACAGGCACCGTCGAGACTTCTGTCCGGAAGACTAATGCTTCTAACTGTCTGTGTTTTGATTCTTTCCTGGGATTCCAGTAATAGATTCCGATGGACATGGGAAGGTTTACTGTAACCTGTGGACCTTCAACTTGACGATGACACACAGAAATTGCGTCGGAATTGAATACAACAGGCACCATGCCGACTTCTGTCCGGGAGATTAATGCTTCTATCTGTCTGTGCTTTGATTCTTTCCGGGGATTCCAGTAATAGATTCCGATGGACATGGGAAGGTTAACTGTAACCTGTCGACCTTCAACTTGACGATGAAACACAGAAATTGCGTCGGAATTGAATACAACAGGCACCATGCCGACTTCTGACCGGGCGAGTAATGCTTCTATCTGTCTGTGCTTTGATTCTTTCCGGGGACTCCAGTAATAGATTCCGATGGACATGGGAGGGTAAACTGTAACCTGTCGACCTTCATCTTGACGATGAAACACAGATATTGCGTCGGAATTGAATACAACAAGCACCATGCCGACTTCTGCCCGGGAGAATAATTCTTCAAACTGTCAGTATTTCGATTCTTTACTGGGATTCCAGTAATAGCCTCAGATGGACATGCGGAGGTTTACTGTACCCTGTGGACCTTCAACTTGACGATGAAACACAGAAATTGCGACGGAATTGAATACAACTGGCACCGTGCGGATTCTGTCCAGGAGAGTATTGCTTCTAACTGTCTGTGCTTTGATTCTTTCCTGGGATTCCAGTAATAGATTTCGATGGACATGGGAAGGTTAATTTAAACCTGTGGACCTTCAACTTGAAGATGAAACACAGAAATTGTGTCGAAATTGAATGCAACAGCCACCATGCCGACTCCTCCCCGGGAGAGTAATGCTTCTAACTGTCTGTGATTTGATTCTTTCGTGGGAATCCAGTAATAGATGCCGATGGACATGGGAATGTTTACTGTAACCTGTGGACATTCAAATTGACGATGAAACACAGAAATTGCGTCGGATTTGAATACATCAGACACCATGCCGACTTCCCTCCGGGAGAGTAATGCTTCCAACCGTCTGTGTTTTGATTCCTTCCTGGGATTCCAGTAATAGATTCCGATGGACGTAGGAATTTTTACTGAAACCTGTGGGCCTTCAACTTGACGATGAAAAACAGAAATTGATTCGGATTTGAATACAACAGGCACCGTGTCGACTTCTGTCCGGGAGAGTAATGCTTCTAACTGTCTCTGCTTTGATTCTTTCCTGGGATTCCAGTAATAGATTCCGATGGACATGGGAAGGTTTACTGTAACCTGTCGACCTTCAACTTGACGATGAAACACAGAAATTGCGTCGGAATTGAATAAAATAGGCACCATGCCGACTTCTCTCCGGGAGAGTAATGCTTCTAAATGTCAGTATTTTGATTCTATCCTGGGATTCCAGTAATAGACTCCGATGGACATGGAAAAGTTTACTGTAACCTGTGGACCTTCAACTTGACGATGAAACACAGAAATTGCGTCGGAATTTAATGCAACAGGCACCATGCCGACTTCTCTCCGGGAGAGTAATGCTTATATCTGCCTGCGTTTTGATTCCTTCCTGGGTTTCCTGCAATAGATTCCGATGGACATCGGAAGGTTTACTGTAACCTGTGGACCTTCAACTCGACGATGAAACACAGAAAATGCGTCGGAATTGAATTCAACAGGCACCATGCCGACTTCAGTCCGGGAGAGTAATGCTTCTAACTGTGTGTGCTTTGACTCTTTCCTGGGATTCCAGTAATTGATTCGGATGGACATGGGAAGGCTTACATTACCATGTGGACCTTCAGCTTGACGATGAAACACAGATATTGCGTCGAAATTGAATACAACAGGCACCTAGCCGACTTCTGTCCGGGAGAGCAATGCTTTTATCTGTCTGTGCTTTAATTCTTTCCTGGGATTCCAGTAATAGATTCCGATCGACATGGGAAAGTTTACTGTAACCTGTGGAATTTAAACTTGACGAAGAAACACAGATATTGCATCGGAATTGAATACAACAGGCTCCATGCCGACTTCTCGCCGGGAGAGTATTGCTTATAACAGCCTAGTTTTTGATTCCTTCGTGGAATTCCAGTAATAGATTCCGATGGACATCGGAAGGTTTGCTGTAACCTGTGGACCTTCAACTCGACGATGGAATATCGACATTGCCTCGGAATTGAATACAACTGGCACCGTCCAGACTGCTGCCCGCGAGAGTAATGCTACTAACTGTCTGTGCTTTGATTATTTCCTGGGATTCCAGTAACAGATTCCGATGGACATGGGAAGTTTTACTGTAACCTGTGGACCCTCAACTTGACGATGAAACACAGAAATTGCGTCGGAATTGAATACAACAGGCACCATGCCGACTTCTCTCCGGGAGAGTATTGCTTCCAACTGTCTGTGTTTTGATTCTTTTTTGGGATTCCAGTAATATATTCCGATGGACATGGGAGTGTTTACTGTAACCTGTGGACCATCTACTCGACGATGAAACATAGACATTGCGTCGGAATTGAATACAACAGGCACCATGCCGACTTCTCTCCAGAGAGTAATGCTTCTATCTGTCTGTGCTTTGATTCACACCTGGGAATCCAATAATAGATTCCGATGGACATGGGAAGGATTACTGTAACCTGTGGACCTTTAACTTGACGATCAAACACAGAAATTGCGTCGGAATAAAATACAACAGGCATCATGCCAACTTCTGTCCGGGAGAGTAATGCTTCTATCTGTCTGTGCTTTGATTCTTTCCGGGGATTCCAGTAATAGATTCCGATGGACATGGGAGGGTTAACTGTAACCTGTCGACTTTCAACTTGACGATGAAACACAGAAATTGCGTCGGAATTGAATACAACAGGCACCATGCCGAATTCTGCCCGGGAGAGTAATGCTTCTAACTGTCAGAATTTTGATTCTTTCCTGGGTTTCCAGTAAAACTCTTCGATGGACATGGGAAAGTTTACTGTAACCGGTGGACCTTCAACTCGACGATGAAACACAGACATTGCGTCAGAATTGAATACGCCAGGCACCATGCCGACTTCTCTCCGCGAGGGTAATGCTTCCAACTGTCTGTAATTTGATTTTCTCCTGGGATTCTAGAAGTAGATTCCGATGGACATCGGAAGGTTTACTGTAACCTGTGGACCTTCAACTTGACGATGAAAGACAGAAATTGCGTCGGAATTGAATACACCAGCCACCATGCCGACTTCTCTCCGGGAGAGTAGTGCTTCCAACTGTCTGTGTTTTGATTCTTTTTTGGGATTCCAGTTATATATTCCGATGGACATGGGAATGTTTACTGTAACCTGTGGACCTTCAACTCGCCGATGAAACATAGACATTGCGTCGGAATTGAATACAACCGGCGTGATGCCGACTTCTCTCCAGAGAGTAATGCTTCTATCTGTCTGTGCTTTGATTCATTCCTGGGAATCCAGTAATAGATTCCGAAGGACATTGGAAGGATTACTGTAACCTGTGGACCTTCAACTTGACGATCAAACACAGAAATTGCGTCGGAATAGAATACAACAGGCACCATGCCGACTTCTGTCCGGGAGAGTAATGCTTCTATCTGTCTGTGCTTTGATTCATTCCGGGGATTCCAGTAATAGATTCCGATGGAGATGGGAGGGTTAACTGTAACCTGTCGACCTTCAACTTGACGATGAAACACAGAAATTGCGTCGGAATTGAATACAACAGGCACCATGCCGAATTCTGCCCGGGAGAGTAATGCATCTAACTGTCAGAATTTTGATTCTTTCCTGGGATTCCAGTAAAACCCTTCTATGGACATGGGAAAGTTTACTGTAACCTGTGGACCTTCAACGTGACGATGAAACACAGAAATTGCGTGGGAATTGAATACACCAGCCACCATGCCGACTTCTCTCCGGGAGAGTAGTGCTTCCAACTGTCTGTGTTTTGATTCTTTTTTGGGATTCCAGTAATATATTCCGATGGACATGGGAATGTTTACTGTAACCTGTGGACCTTCAACTCGACGATGAAACACAGACATTGCGTCGGAATTGAATACACCAGGCACCATGCCGACTTCTCTCCGCGAGGGTAATGCTTCCAACTGTCTGTAATTTGATTTTTTCCTGGGATTCCAGTAATACATTCCTATGGACATGGGAAGGTTTACTGTAACCTGTGGACCTTCAACTCGACGATGAAATACAGATATTGCGTCGGAATTGAATATAACAGGCACCATGCCTACTTCTCTCCGGGAGAGTAATGCTTCTATCTGTCTGTGCTTTGATTCATTCCTGGGATTCCAGTAATAGATTCCGATGGACATGGGAAGGTTTACTGTAACCTCTGGACCTTCAACTTGACGATGAAACACAGAAATTGCGTCGGAATTGAGTACAACAGGCACCTTCCCGACTTCTGTCCGGGAATGTAATGCATCTAACTGTCTGTGCTTTGATTCCATCCTGGGATTCCACTAATAGATTCCGATGGACATAGGAGGGTTTACTGAAACCTGTGGACCTTCAACTTGACGATAAAACACAGAAATTGCGTCAAAATTGAATTCAATATTCACCATGCCGACTACTCTGAGAGAGAGTAATGCTTCTAACTGTTTGTGGTTTGTTTCCTTCCTGGGATTCCTGTAATAGATTCCGATGGACATCGGAAGGTTTCCTGTAACCTGCGGACCTTCAACTCGACGATGAAACACAGACATTGCGTCGCAATTGAATACAACAGGCACCATGCCGACTCCTCGCCGAGAGAGTAATGCATCTAACTGTCTGTGCTTTGATTTTTTCCTGGGATTCCAGTAATAGATTCCGATGGACATGGGAAGGTTTACTGTAACCAGTGGACCTTCAACTTGACGATGAAACACAGAAATAGCGTCGGAATTGAATACACCAGGCACCATGCCGACTTCTCTCCGCGAGAGTAATGCTTCTATCTGTCTGTGCTTTGATTCTTTCCTGGGATTCCAGTAATTGATTTCGATGGACATGGGAAGGTCAACTGTAACCTGTCGACCTTCAACTTGACGATGAAACACAGAAATTGCGTCGGAAATGAATACAACAGGCACCATGCCGACTTCTGTCCGGGAGAGTAATGCTTCTATCTGTCTGTGCTCTGATTCTTTCCGGGGATTCCAGTAATAGATTCCCATGGACATGGGAGGGTTAGCTGTAACCTGTCGACCTTCATCTTGACGATGAAACACAGATATTGCGTCGGAATTGAATACAACCGGCACCATGCCGACTTCTGCCCGGGAGAGTAATTCTTCAAACTGTCAGTATTTTGATTCTTTACTGGGATTCCAGTAATAGCCTCCGATGGACTTGCGAAGGTTTACTGTAACCTGTGCACCTTCAACTGGACGATGAAACACAGAAATTGCGTCGGAATTGAATGCAACAGGCACCATTCCGACTTCTCTCCGGGAGAGTAATGCCTGTAAGTGCCTGTGTTTTGATTCCATCCTGGGATTCCAGTAATAGATTCCGACGGACATCGGAAGGTTTGCTGTAACCTTTGCACTTTCAACTCGACGATGAAACACAGAAATTGCGTCGGAATTGAATACAACAGGCACCATGCCGACTTCTGTCCGGGAGAGTAATGCTTCTATGTGTCTGTGCTTTGATTCTTTCCGGGGATGCCTGTAATAGATTCCGATTGACATGGGAAGTATTACCGTAACCTGTCGACCTTCAACTTGACGATGAAACGCAGAAATTGCGTCGGAATTGAATAGAACAGGCACCATGCCGACTTCTCTTAGGGAGAGTAATCCTTCTCACTGTCTGTGCTTTGACTCTTTCCTAGGAATCCAGTATTAGATTCTGATAGACATCGGAATTTTTACTGTAACCTGTGGACAATCAACTTGACGATGAAACAGAGAAATTGCGTCGGAATTGAATTCAACAGGCACCATGCCGACTTCTGTCCGGGGGAGTAATGCTACTACCTGTCTGTGCTTTGATTCTTTTCTAGTATTCCAGTAATAGATTCCGATGGACATGGGAAGGTTTAATGTAACCTGTGGACCTTCAACTTGACGATAAACCAAGGAAATTGCGTCGGAATTGAATACAACAGGCGCCGTGCCGACTTCTCTCCGGGAGAGTAATGCTTCTAACTGTCTGTGCTTTGACTCTTTCATGGGATTCCAGTAATAGATTCCGATGGACATGGGAGGGTTTA
Source organism: Schistocerca americana (assembly GCF_021461395.2). Lineage (NCBI taxonomy): Eukaryota > Metazoa > Arthropoda > Insecta > Orthoptera > Acrididae > Schistocerca > Schistocerca americana. The sequence continues at coordinate 34,015,638 of NC_060122.1, read as the reverse complement.
CTGTAACCTCTGGACTTTCAACTTGACGACGAAGCACAGAAATTGCATCGGAATTGAATACAACAGGCACCATGCCGACTTCTCTCCGGGAGAGTAATGCTTCCAACTCTCTGTGCTATGATCCTTTTCTGGGATTCCAGTAATATATTCCGATTGACATGGGAATGTTATCTGTAACCTGTGGACCATCAACTCGACGATGAAACACAGACATTGCGTCGGAATTGAATACAACAAACACCATGCCGTCTTCTCTCTGGAGAGTAATGCTTCTATCTGTCTGTGCTTTGTTTCATTCCTGGGATTCCAGTAATTGATTCCGATGGACATGGGAAGGTTTACTGTAACCTGTCTACCTTCAACTTGACGATGAAACACAGAAATTGCGTCGGAATTGAATACAACAGGCACCATGCCGACTTCTGTCCGGGCGAGTAATGCTTCTATCTGTCCGTGCTTTGATTCTTTCCGGGGACTCCAGTAATAGATTCCGATGGACATGGGAGGGATAACTGTAACCTGTCGACCTTCATCTTGACGATGAAACACAGATATTGCGTCGGAATTGAATACAACAAGCACCATGCCGACTTCTGCCCGGGAGAGTAATTCTTCAAACTGTCAGTATTTCGATTCTTTGCTGGGATTCCAGTAATAGGCTCGGATGGACATGCGAAGGTTTACTGTAACCTGTGGACCTTCAACTTGACGATGAAACACAGGAATTGCGTCGGAATTGAATGCAACAGGCACCATGCCGACTTCTCTCCGGGAGCGTAATGCCTATAAGTGCCTGTGTTTTGATTCCTTCCTGGGATTTCAGTAATAGATTCCGACGGACATCGGAAGGTTTGCTGTAACCTGTGGACCTCCAACTCGACGATGAAACACAGACATTGCGTCGGATTTGAATACAACAGGCACCATGCCGACTCCTCTCCGGGAGAGTAATGCTTCTAACTGTCTGTGTTTTGACTCTTTATTGGGATTCCAGTAATAGATTCCGATGGACATGGGAAGGTTTACTGTACCCTGTGGACCTTCAACTTGACGATGAAACACAGAAATTGCGTCGGAATTGAATGCAACAGGCACCGTTCCGACTTCTCTCCGGGAGAGTAATGCCTGTAAGTTCCTGTGTTTTGATTCCATCCTGGGAATCCAGTAATAGATTCCGACGGACATCGGAAGGTTTGCTGTAACCTTTGCACCTTCAACTCGACGATGAAAGACAGAAATTGCGTCGGAATTGAATACAACAGGCACCATGCCGACTTCTGTCCGGGAGAGTAATGCTTCAATGTGTCTGTGCTTTGATTCTTTCCGGGGATGCCAGTAATAGATTCCGATTGACATGGGAAGGTTTACCGTAACCTGTCGACCTTCAACTTGACGATGAAACGCAGAAATTGCGTCGGAATTGAATAGAACAGGCACCATGCCGACTTCTCTTAGGGAGAGTAATCCTTCTCACTGTCTGTGCTTTGACTCTTTCCTAGGAATCCAGTATTAGATTCTGATAGACATCGGAAGGTTTACTGTAACCTGTGGACAATCAACTTGACGATGAAACAGAGAAATTGCGTCGGAATTGAATTCAACAGGCACCATGCCGGCTTCTGTCCGGGAGAGTAATGCTACTACCTGTCTGTGCTTTGATTCTTTTCTAGGATTCCAGTAATAGATTCCGATGGACATGGGAAGGTTTACTGCAACCTGTGGACCTTCAACTTGACGATGAAACAAAGAAATTGCGTCGGAATTGAATACAACAGGAACCATGCCGAATTCTGTCCGGGAGAGTAATGCTTCTATCAGTCTGTGCTTTGATTCTTTCCTGGGATTCCAGTAATAGATTCCGATGGACATGGGAAGGTTTACTGTAACCTGTGGACCTTCAACTTGACGATGAAACACAGAAATTGCGTCGGAATTGAATACAACAGGCACCGTGCCGACTTCTGCCCGGGAGAGTAATGCTTCTAACTGTCTGTGTTTTGAATGTTTCCTGGGATTTTAGTAGTAGATTCCGATGGACATGGGAAGGTTTACTGTTACCTGTGGACCTTCAACTTGAAGCTGAAACACAGAAATTGCGTTGGAATCTAATACAACAGGCACCATGCCGACTTCTGTCAGGGAGAGTAATGCTTCTGACTGTCTGTGCTTTGACTCTTTTCTGGGATTCCAGTAATAGATTCCGATGGACATGGGAACGTTTACTGTAACCTGTGGACCTTCACCTTGACTATGAAACACAGCAATTGCTTCGGAATTGGATACAACATTCACCATGCCGACTTGTCTGAGGGAGAGTAATGCTTCTAACATTTTTTGCTTTGATTCTTTCCTGGGATTCCAGTAATAGATTCCGATGGACATGATAGGGTTTACTGTAAGCTGTGGACATTCAACTTGACGATGAAACTCAGAAATTGCGTCGGAACCTAATACAACAGGCACCATGCCGACTTCTCTCCGGGAGAGTAATTCTTCTAACTGTCTGTGCTTTGATTCTTTCCTGGGATTCCAGTAATAGATTTCGATGGACATGGGAAGGTTAATTAAAACCTGTTGACCTTCAACTTGAAGATGAAACACAGAAATAGTGTCTAAATTGAATGCAACAGGCACCATGCCGACTCCTCCCCGGGAGAGTAATGCTTCTAACTATCTGTGTTTTGACTCTTTCCTGGGATTCCAGTAATAGATTACGATGAACATGGGAAGGTTTGCTGTAACCAGTGGACCTATCAACTAGACGATGAAACACGGAAATTGCGTCGGATTTTAATACACCAGGCACCATGCCGACTTCTCTCCGGGAGAGTAATGGTTCCAACTGTCTGTGTTTTGATTCCTTCCTGGGATTCCAGTAATAGATTCCGATGGACATAGGAATTTTTACTGAAACCTGTGGGCCTTCAACTTGACGATGTAACACAGAAATTGATTCGGAATTGAATACTATAGGCACCGTGTCGACTTCTGTCCGGGAGAGTAATGCTTCTAACTGTCTCTGGTTTGATTCTTTCCTGGGATTCCAGTAATAGATTCCGATGGACATGGGAAGGTTTACTGTAACCTGTGGACCTTCAACTTGACGATGAAACACAGAAATTGCGTCGGAATTGAATAAAATAGGCACCATGCCGACTTCTCTCCGGGAGAGTAATGCTTCTAAATGTCAGTATTTTGATTCTATCCTGGGATTCCAGTAATAGACTCCGATGGACATGGAGAGGTTTACTGTAACCTGTGGACCTTCAACTTGACGATGAAACACAGAAATTGCGTCGGAATTTAATGCAACAGGCACCATGCCGACTTCTCTCCGGGAGAGTAATGCTTATATCTGCCTGCGTTTTGAGTCCTTCCTGGGTATCCAGTTATAGATTCCGATGGACATCGGAAGGTTTACTGTAACCTGTGGACCTTCAACTTGACGATGAAACACAGAAAATGCGTCGGAATTGATTTCAACAGGCACCATGCCGACTTCAGTCCGGGAGAGTAATGCTTCTAACTGTGTGTGCTTTGACTCTTTCCTGGGATTCCAGTAATTGATTCGGATGGACATGGGAAGGCTTACATTACCATGTGGACCTTCAGCTTGACGATGAAATACAGAAATTGCGTCGGAATTGGATACAACAGGCACCTAGCCGACTTCTGTCCGGGAGAGCAATGCTTTTATCTGTCTGTGCTTTGATTCTTTCCTGGGATTCCAGTAATAGATTCCGATCGACATGGGAAGGTTTACTGTAACCTGTGGAATTTAAACTTGACGATGAAACACACGATATTGCGTCGGAATTGAATACAACAGGCTCCATGCCGACTTCTCGCCGGGAGAGTATTGCTTATAACAGCCTGTTTTTGATTCCTTCCTGGAATTCCAGTAATAGATTCCGATGGACATCGGAATGTTTGCTGTAACCTGTGGACCTTCAACTCGACGATGGAATATAGACATTACCTCGGAATTGAATACAACTGCCACCGTCCAGACTGCTGCCCGCGAGAGTAATGCTACTAACTGTCTGTGCTTTGATTCATTCCTGGGAATCCAGTAATAGATTCCGATGGACATGGGAAGGATTACTGTAACCAGTGGACCTTCAACTTGACGATCAAACACAGAAATTGCGTCGGAATAGAATACAACAGGCATCATGCCGACTTCTCTCCAGAGAGTAATGCTTCTATCTGTCTGTGCTTTGATTCATTCCTGGGAATCCAGTAATAGATTCCGATGGACATGGGAAGGATTACTGTAACCTGTGGACCTTCAACTTGACGATCAAACACAGAAATTGCGTCGGAATAGAATACAACAGGCATCATGCCAACTTCTGTCCGGGAGAGTAATGCTTCTATCTGTCTGTGCTTTGATTCTTTCCGGGGATTCCAGTAATAGATTCCGATGGACATGGGAGGGTTAACTGTAACCTGTCGACCTTCAACTTGACGATGAAACACAGAAATTGCGTCGGAATTGAATACAACAGGAACCTTGCCGACTTCTGTCCGGGAGAGTAATGCTTCTATCTGTCTGTGCTTCGATTCTTTCCGGGGATTCCAGTAATAGATACCGATGGACATGAAAGGGTTAACTGTAACCTGTCGACGTTCAACTTGACGATGAAATAAAGATATTGCGTCGGAATTGAATACAACAGGCACCATGCCGACTTATGCCCGGGAGAGTAATGCTTCTAACTGTCAGTGTTTTGATTCTTTACTGGGATTACAGTAATAGCCTCTGATGGACATGCGAAGGTTTACTGTAACTTGTGGACCTTCAACTTGTCGATGAAACACAGAAATTGCGTCGGAATTTAATGCAACAGGCACCATGCCAACTTTTCTCCGATAGGGTAATGCCTGTTAGTGCCTGTGTTTTGATTTCTTCCTGGGATTCCAGTAATAGATTCCGACGGGCATCGGAAGGTTTGCTGTAACCTGCGGACCTTCAATTCGACGATGAAACACAGACATTGCGTCGCAATTGAATACTACAGGCACCATGCTGACTCCTCTCCGAGAGAGTAATGCATGTAACTGTCTGTGCTTTGATATTTTCCTGGGATTCCAGTAATAGGTTCCGATGGACTTGGGAAGGTTTACTGTAACCAGTGGACCTTCAACTTGACGATGAAACACAGAAATAGCGTCGGAATTGAATACACCATTCACCATGCCGACTTCTCTCCTCGAGAGTAATGCTTCCAACTGTCTGTGTTTTGATTCTTACCTGGGATTCCAGTAATAGATTCCGATGGACATGGGAAGGTTTACTGTAACCTGTGGACCTTCAACTTGACGATTAAACACAGAAATTGCGTCGGAATTGAATACAATAGGCACCATGCCGATTATGTCTGGGAGAGTGATGCTTCTGACTGTCTGTGCTTTTCCTCTTTCCTGGGATTCCAGTAATAGATTCCGATGGAGATGGGAAGGTTTACTGTAACCTGTGGACCTTCAACTTGACGATGAAACACAGAAATAGCGTCGGAATTGAATACACCAGGCACCATGCCGACTTCTCTCCGCGAGAGTAATGCTTCCAACAGTCTGTACTTTGATTTTTTCCTGGGATTCCAGTAATAGAATCCGATGGACATGGGAAGGTTTACTGTAACCTGTGGACCTTCAACTCGACGATGAAACACAGACATTGCGTCGGAATTGAATACAACAGGCACCATGCCTATTTCTCTCCGGGAGAGTAATGCTTCTAACTGTCTGTGCTTTGATTCTTTCCTGGGACTCCAGTAATAGATTCCGATGGACATGGGAAGGTTTACTGTAACCTGTGGACCTTCAACTTGACGATGATACACAGAAATTGCGTCGGAATTGAATACAACAGGCACCTTCCCGACTTCTGTCTGGGAGAGTAATGCTTCTAACTGTCTGTGTTTGATTCTTTCCTGGGATTCCACTAATAGATTCCGATGGACATGGGAAGGTTTACGGTAACCTGTGGACCTTCAACTTGACGATGAAACACAGAAATTGTCTCGGAATTGAATACAACAGGCACCATGCCGACTTCTGTCCGGGAGCGTAATGCTTCTATCTGTCTGTGCTTTGATTCTTTCCGGGGATTCCAGTAATAGATACCGATGGACATGGGAGGGTTAACTGTAACCTGTCGACCTTCAACTTGACGATAAAACACAGATATTGCGTCGGAATTGAATACAACAAGCACCATGCCGACTTCTCTCCGGGAGGGTAATGCCTATAAGTGCCTGTGTTTTGATTCCTTCCTGGGATTCCAGTAACAGATTCCGACGGACATCGGTAGGTTTGCTGTAACCTGTGGACCTTCAGCTCGACGATGAAACACAGACATTGCGTCGGAATTGAATACAACAGGCACCATGCCGACTCCTCTCCGGGAGAGTAATGCTTCTAACTGTCTGTGCTTTGATTCATTCCTGGGAATCCAGTAATAGATTCCGATGGACATGGGAAGGATTACTGTAACCTGTGGACCTTCAAATTGACGATCAAACACAGAAATTGCGTCGGAATAGAATACAACAGGCATCATGCCAACTTCTCTCCAGAGAGTAATGCTTCTATCTGTCTGTGCTTTGATTCATTCCTGGGAATCCAGTAATAGATTCCGATGGACATGGGAAGGATTACTGTAACCTGTGGACCTTCAACTTGACGATCAAACACAGAAATTGCGTCGGAATAGAATACAACAGGCATCATGCCAACTTCTGTCCGGGAGAGTAACGCTTCTATCTGTCTGTGCTTTGATTCTTTCCGGGGATTCCAGTAATTGATTCCGATGGACATGGGAGGGTTAACTGTAACCTGTCGACCTTCAACTTGACGATGAAACACAGAAATTGCGTCGGAATTGAATACAACAGGAACCTTGCCGACTTCTGTCCGGGAGAGTAATGCTTCTATCTGTCTGTGCTTTGATTCTTTCCGGGGATTCCAGTAATAGATACCGATGGACATGAAAGGGTTAACTGTAACCTGTCGACGTTCAACTTGACGATGAAATAAAGATATTGCGTCGGAATTGAATACAACAGGCACCATGCCGACTTATGCCCGGGAGAGTAATGCTTCTAACTGTCAGTATTTTGATTCTTTACTGGGATTCCAGTAATAGCCTCTGATGGACATGCGAAGGTTTACTGTAACTTGTGGACCTTCAACTTGTCGATGAAACACAGAAATTGCGTCGGAATTTAATGCAACAGGCACCATGCAAACTTCTCTCCGATAGGGTAATGCCTGTTAGTGCCTGTGTTTTGATTCCTTCCTGGGATTCCAGTAATAGATTCCGACGGGCTTCGGAAGGTTTGCTGTAACCTGCGGACCTTCAATTCGACGATGAAACACAGACATTGCGTCGCAATTGAATACTACAGGCACCATGCTGACTCCTCTCCGAGAGAGTAATGCATCTAACTGTCTGTGCTTTGATTTTTTCCTCGGATTCCAGTAATAGATTCCGATGGACATGGGAAGGTTTACTGTAACCAGTGGACCTTCAACTTGACGATGAAACACAGAAATAGCGTCGGAATTGAATACACCATTCACCATGCCGACTTCTCTCCGCGAGAGTAATGCTTACAACTGTCTGTGTTTTGATTCTTACCTGGGATTCCAGTAATAGATTCCGATGGACATGGGCAGGTTTACTGTAACCTGTGGACCTTCAACTTGACGATTAAACACAGAAATTGCGTCGGAATTGAATACAATAGGCACCATGCCGATTATGTCTGGGAGAGTGATGCTTCTGACTGTCTGTGCTTTGCCTCTTTCCTGGGATTCCAGTAATAGATTCCGATGGAGATGGGAAGGTTTACTGTAACCTGTGGACCTTCAACTTGACGATGAAACACAGAAATAGCGTCGGAATTGAATACACCAGGCACCATGCCGACTTCTCTCCGCGAGAGTAATGCTTCCAACTGTCTGTAATTTGATTTTTTCCTGGGATTCCAGTAATAGAATCCGATGGACATGGGAAGGTTTACTGTAACCTGTGGACCTTCAACTCGACGATGAAACACAGACATTGCGTCGGAATTGAATACAACAGGCACCATGCCTATTTCTCTCCGGGAGAGTAATGCTTCTAACTGTCTGTGCTTTGATTCTTTCGTGGGACTCCTGTAATAGATTCCGATGGACATGGGAAGGTTTACTGTAACCTGTGGACCTTCAACTTGACGATGAAACACAGAAATTGCGTCGGAATTGAATACAACAGGCACCTTCCCGACTTCTGTCCGGGAGAGTAATGCTTCTAACTGTCTGTGTTTGATTCTTTCCTGGGATTCCACTAATAGATTCCGATGGACATGGGAAGGTTTACGGTAACCTGTGGACCTTCAACTTGACGATGGAACACAGAAATTGCGTCGGAATTGAATACAACAGGCACCACGCCGACTTCTGTCCGGGAGCGTAATGCTTCTATCTGTCTGTGCTTTGATTCTTTCCGGGGATTCCAGTAATAGATACCGATGGACATGGGAGGGTTAACTGTAACCTGTCGACCTTCAACTTGACGATGAAACACAGATATTGCGTCGCAATTGAATACAACAAGCACCATGCCGACTTCTGCCCGGGAGAGTAATGCCTCTAACTGTCAGTATTTTGAATCTTTACTGGGATTCCAGTAATAGCCTCCGATGTACATGCGAAGGCTTACTGTAACTTGTGGACCTTCAACTTGACGATGAAACACAGACATTGCGTCGGAATTGAATGCAACAGTCACCATGCCGACTTCTCTCCGGGAGGGTAATGCCTATAAGTGCCTGTGTTTTGATTCCTTCCTGGGATTCCAGTAACAGATTCCGACGGACATCGGTAGGTTTGCTGTAACCTGTGGACCTTCAGCTCGACGATGAAACACAGACATTGCGTCGGAATTGAATACAACAGGCACCATGCCTTCTTCTCTCCGGGAGAGTAATGCTTCTATCTGTCTGTGCTTTGTTTCATTCCTGGGATTCCAGTAATAGATTCCGATGGACATGAGAATGGACCCTCAACTTGACGATGAAACACAGAAATTGCGTCGGAATTGAATACAACAGGCACCGTCCCGACTTCTGTCCGGGAGAGTAATGCATTAAACTGTCTGTGCTTTGATTCTTTCCTGGGATTCCACTAAAAGATTCCGATGGACATGGGAATGTTTATGGTAACCTGTGGACCTTCAACGTGACGAAGAATCACAGAAATAGCGTCGGAATTGAATACACCAGGCACCATGCCGACTTCTCTCCGCGAGAGTAATGCTTCCAACTGTCTGTGCTTTTATTCATTCCTGGGATTCCAGTATTAGATTCCTATGGACAAGGGAAGGTTTACTGTAACCTGTGGACCTTCAACTAGACGACGAAACACAGACATTGCGTCGGAATTGAATACAACAGGCACCATGCCTACTTCTCTCCGGGAGAGTAATGCTTCTATCTGTCTGTGCTTCGATTCATTCCTAGGATTCCAGTAATAGATTCCGATGGACATGGGAAGGTTTACAGTTAGCTGTGGACCTTCAACTTGACGATGAGACACGGAAACTGCGTCGGAATTGAATACAACAGGCACCGTGCCGACTTCTGTGCGGGAGAGTAATGCTTCTAACAGTCTGTGCTTTGATCCTTTCCTGCGATTCCAGTAATAGATTCCGATGGACGTGGGAAGGTTTACTGTAGCCTGTGGACCTTCAACTTGACGATGAAACACAGAAATTGCGTCGGAATTGAATACAATAGGCACCATGCCGTCTTCTCTCCGGGAGAGTAATGCTTCTAACTGTCTGTGCTTTGCCTCTTTCCTGGGATTCCAGTAAAAGATTCCGATGGAAATGGGAAGGTTTACTGTAACCTGTGGACCTTCAACATGACGATGAAACATAGAAATCGCGTCGGAATTGAATACACCAGGCACCATGCCGACTTCTCTCCGCGAGGGTAATGCTTCCAACTGCCTGTAATTTGATTTTTTCCTGGGATTCCACTAATAGATTCCGATGGACATGGGAAGCTTTACTGTAACCTGTGGACCTTCAACTCGACGATGAAACACAGACATTGCGTCGGAATTGAATACAACAGGCACCATGCCTTCTTCTCTCCGGGAGAGTAATGCTTCTATCTGTCTGTGCTTTGTTTCATTCCTGGGATTCCAGTAATAGATTCCGATGGACATGGGAATGGACCTTCAACTTGACAATGAAACACAGAAATTGCGTCGGAATTGAATACAACAGGCACCGTCCCGACTTCTGTCCGGGAGAGTAATGCTTCTAACTGTCTGTGCTTTGCCTCTTTCCTGGGATTCCAGTAATAGATTCCGATGGAAATGGGACGGTTTACTGTAACCTGTGGACCTTCCACTTGACGATGAAACACAGAAATAGCGTCGGAATTGAATACAACAGGCACCATGCCTATTTCTCTCCGGGAGAGTAATGCTTCTAACTGTCTGTGCTTTGATTCATTTCTGGGACTCCAGTAATAGATTCCGATGGACATGGGAATGTTTACTGTAACCTGTGGACCTTCAACTTGACGATGAAACACAGAAATTGCGTCGGAATTGAATACAACAGGCACCGTCCCGACTCCTCTCCGGGAGAGTAATGCTTCTAACTGTCTGTGCTTTGATTCCTTCCTGGGATTCCAGTAATAGAATCCGAATGACATGGGAAGGTTTACTGTAACCTGTGGACCTTCAACTAGACGATGAAACATAGAAATAGCGTCGGAATTGAATACAACAGGCACCATGCCGACTTCTCTCCGCGAGGGTAATGCTTCCAACTGTCTGTAATTTGATTTTTTCCGGGGATTCCACTAATAGATTCCGATGGACATGGGAAGCTTTACTGTAACCTGTGGACCTTCAACTCGACGATGAAACACAGACATTGCGTCGGAATTGAATACAACAGGCACCATGCCTTCTTCTCTCCGGGAGAGTAATGCTTCTATCTGTCTGTGCTTTGTTTCATTCCTGGGATTCCAGTAATAGATTCCGATGGACATGGGAATGGACCTTCAACTTGACGATGAAACACAGAAATTGCGTCGGAATTGAATACAACAGGCACCGTCCTGACTTCTGTCCGGGAGAGTAATGTATTAAACTGTCTGTGCTTTGATTCTTTCCTGGGATTCCACTAAAAGATTCCGATGGACATGGGAAGGTTTACTGTAACCTGTGGACCTTACTCTTGACGATGAAACACAGAAATTGCGTCGGAATTCAATACAACAGGCACCATGCCGACTTCTGTCCGGGAGAGTAATGATTCTATCTGTCTGTGCTTTGATTCTTTCCGGGGATTCCAGTAATAGATACCGATGGTCATGGGAGGGTTAACTGTAACCTGTCGACCTTCAACTTGACGATGAAATACAGATATTGCGTCCTAATTGAATACTACAGGCACCATCCCGACTTCTCTCCGATAGGGTAATGCCTGTAAGTGCCTGTGTTTTGATTCCTTCCTGGGATTCCAGTAATAGATTCCGACGGACATCGGAAGGTTTACTGTAATCTGCGGACCTTCAACTCGACGATGAAACACAGACATTGCGTCGGAATTGAATACAACAGGCACCATGCCGACTCCTCTCCGAGAGAGTAATGCTTCCAACTGTCTGTGCTTTGATTCTTTCCTGGGATTCCAGTAATAGATTCCGATGGACATGGGAAGGTTTACTGTAACCTGTGGACCTTCAACGTGACGATGAATCACAGAAATAGCGTCGGAATTGAATGAACCAGGCACCATGCCGACTTCTCTCCGCGAGAGTAATGCTTCCAACTGTCTGTGTTTTGATTCTTTCTGGGATTCCAGTAATAGATTCCGATGGACATGGGAAGGTTTACTGTAACCTGTGGACCATCAACTCAACGATGAAACACAGACAATGCGTCGGAATTGAATACAACAGCACCATGCCTACTTCTCTCCGGGAGAGTAATGCTTCTATCTGTCTGTGCTTTGATTCATTCCTGGGATTCCAGCATAGATTCCGATGGACATGGGAAGGTTTACTGTAACCTGTGGACCTTCCACTTGACGATGAAACACAGAAATTGCGTCCTAATTGATTACAATACGACCATGCTGACTTCTGTCCGGGAGAGTAATGCTTCTAACTGTCTGTGCTTTGCCTCTTTCCTGGGATTCCAGTAATAGATTCCGATGGAAATGGGCAGGTTTACTGTAACCTGTGGACCTTCAACTTGACGATGAAACACAGAAATAGCGTCGGAATTGAATACAACAGGCACCATGCCTATTTCTCACCGGGACCGTAATGCTTCTAACTGTCTGTGTTTTGATTCATTTCTGGGACTCCAGTAATAGATTCCGATGGACATGGGAATGTTTACTGTAACCTGAGGACCTTCAACTTGACGATGAAACACAGAAATTGCGTCGGAATTGAATACAACAGGCACCGTCCCGACTTCTGTCTGGGAGAGTAATGCTTCTAACTGTCTGTGTTTGATTCTTTCCTGGGATTCCACTAATAGATTCCGATGGACATGGGAAGGTTTACGATAACCTGTGGACCTTCAACTTGACGATGAAACACAGAAATTGCGTCGGAATTGAATACAACAGGCACCATGCCGACTTCTGTCCGGGAGCGTAATGCTTCTATCTGTCTGTGCTTTGATTCTTTCCAGGGATTCCAGTAATAGATACCGATGGACATGGGAGGGTTAACTGTAACCTGTCGACCTTCAATTTGACGATGAAACACAGATATTGCGTCGGAATTAAATACAACAAGCACCATGCCGACTTCTGCCCGGGAGAGTAATGCTTCTAACTGTCAGTACTTTGAATCTTTACTGGGATTCCAGTAATAGCCTCCGATGGACATGCGAAGGCTTACTGTAACTTGTGGACCTTCAACTTGACGATGCAACACAGAAATTGCGTCGGAATTGAATGCAACAGGCACCATGCCAACTTCTCTCCGGGAGGGTAATGCCTATAAGTGCCTGTGTTTTGATTCCCTCCTGGGATTCCAGTAACAGATTCCGACGGACATCGGTAGGTTTGCTGTAACCTGTGGACCTTCAACTCGACGATGAAACTCAGACATTGCGTCGGAATTGAATACAACAGGCACCATGCCGACTCCTCTCCGGGAGAGTAATGCTTCTAACTGTTGGTGCTTTGATTCCTTCCTGGGATTCCAGTAATAGACTCCGAATGACATGGGAAGGTTTACTGTAACCTGTGGACCTTCAACTAGACGATGAAACACAGACATTGCGTCGGAATTGAATACAACAGGCACCATGCTTACTTCTCTCCGGGAGAGTAATGCTTTATCTGTCTGTGCCTAGATTCATTCCTGGGATTCCAGTAATAGATTCCGATGGACATGGGAAGGTTTACAGTAACCTGTGGACCTTCAACTTGACGATGAGACACGGAAACTGCGTCGGAATTGAATACAACAGGCACCGTGCCGACTTCTGTGCGGGAGAGTAATGCTTCTAACAGTCTGTGCTTTGATCCTTTCCTGCGATTCCAGTAATAGATTCCGATGGACGTGGGAAGATTTACTGTAACCTGTCGACCTTCAACTTGACGATGAAACACAGAAATTGCGTCGGAATTGAATACAATTGGCACCATGCCGTCTTCTCTCCGGGAGAGTAATGCTTCTAACTGTCTGTGCTTTGCCTCTTTCCTGGGATTCCAGTAATAGATTCCGATGGAAATGGGAAGGTTTACTGTAACCTGTGGACATTCAACATGACGATGTAACATAGAAATAGCGTCGGAATTGAATACACCAATCACCATGTCGACTTCTCTCCGCGAGGGTAATGCTTCCAACTGTCTGTAATTTGATTTTTTCCTGGGATTCCACTAATAGATTCCGATGGACATGGGAAGCTTTACTGTAACCTGTGGACCTTCAACTCGACGATGAAACACAGACATTGCGTCGGAATTGAATACAACAGGCACCATGCCTTCTTCTCTCCGGGAGAGTAATGCTTCTATCTGTCTGTGTTTTGTTTCATTCCTGGGATTCCAGTAATAGATTCCGATGGACATGGGAATGGACCTTCAACTTGACGATGAAACGCAGAAATTGCGTCGGAATTGAATACAACCGGCACCGTCCCGACTTCTGTCCGGGAGAGTAATGCATTAAACTGTCTGTGCTTTGATTCTTTCCTGGGATTCCACTAAAAGATTCCGATGGACATGGGAAGGTTTACTGTAACCTGTGGACCTTCAACTTGACGATGAAACACAGAAATTGCGTCGGAATTCAATACAACAGGCACCATGCCGACTTCTGTCCGGGAGAGTAATGCTTCTATCTGTCTGTGCTTTGATTCTTTCCGGGGATTCCAGTAATAGATACAGATGGTCATGGGAGCGTTAACTGTAACCTGTCGACCTTCAACTTGACGATGAAATACATATATTGCGTCGGAATTGAATACTACAGGCACCATCCCGACTTCTGCCCGGGAGAGTAATGCTTCTAACTGTCAGTATTTTGATTCTTTACTGGGAATCCAGTAATAGCCTCCGATGGACATGCGAAGGTTTACTGTAACTTATGGACCTTCAACTTGACGATGAAACACAGAAATTGCGTCGGAATTGAATGCAACAGGCACGATGCCGACTTCTCTCCGATAGGGTAATGCCTGTAAGTGCCTGTGTTTTGATTCCTTCCTGGGATTCCAGTAATAGATTCCGACGGACATCGGAAGGTTTGCTGTAACCTGCGGAACTTCAACTCGGCGATGAAACACAGACATTGCGTCGGAATTGAATACAACAGGCACCATGCCGACTCCTCTCCGATAGAGTAATGCTTCCAACTGTCTGTGCTTTGATTCTTTCCTGGGATTCCAGTAATAGATTCCGATGGACATGGGAAGGTTTACTGTAACCTGTCGACCTTCAACGTGACGATGAAACACAGAAATAGCGTCGGAATTGAATACACCAGGCACCATGCCGACTTCTCTCCGCGAGAGTAATGCTTCCAACCGTCTGTGTTTTGATTCTTTCCTGGGATTCCAGTAATAGATTCCGATGGACATGGGAAGGTTTACTGTAACCTGTGGACCATCAACTCAACGATAAAACACAGACATTGCGTCGGAATTGAATACAACAGCACCATGCCTACTTCTCTCCGGGACAGTAATGCTTCTATCTGTCTGTGCTTTGATTCATTCCTGGGATTCCAGCAATAGATTCCGATGGACATGGGAAGGTTTACTGTAGCCTGTGGACCTTCAACTTGACGATGAAACACAGAAATAGCGTCGGAATTGAATACACCAGGCACCATGCCGACTTCTCTCCGCTAGAGTAATGCTTCTATCTGTCTGTGCTTTGATTCTTTCTGAGGATTAGAGTAATAGATACCGACGGACATGGGCGGGTCAACTGTAACCTGTCGACCTTCAACTTGACGATGAAACACAGATATTGCGTCGGAATTGAATACAACAAGCACCATGACGACTTCTGCCCGGGAGAGTAATGCTTCTAATTGTCAGTATTTTGAATCTTTACTGGGATTCCAGTAATAGCCTCCGATGGACATGCGAAGGTTTACTGTAACTTGTGGACCTTCAACTTGACGATGACACACAGAAATTGCGTCGGAATTGAATACAACAGGCACCATGCCAACTTCTGTTCAGGAGAGTAATGCTTCTATCTGTCTGTGCTTTGCCTCTTTCCTGGGATTCCAGAAAATGATTCCGATGGAAATGGGAAGGTTTACTGTAAGCTGTGGACCTTCAACTTGACGATGAAACACAGAAATAGCGTCGGAATTGAATACACAAGGCACCATGCCGACTTCTCTCCGCGAGAGTAATGCTTCCAACTGTGTGTAATTTGATATTTTCCTGGGATTCCAATAATAGATTCCGATTGACATGGGAAGGTTTACTGTAACCTGTGGACCTTCAGCTCGACGATGAAACACAGACATTGCGTCGGAATTGAATACAACAGGCACCATGCCTACATCTCTCCGGGAGAGTAATGCTTCTATCTGCCTGTGCTTTGATTCATACCTGGGATTCCAGTAATAGATTCCGATGGACATGGGAAGGTTTACTGTCACCTGTGGACCTTCAACTTGACGACGAAACACAGAAATTGCGTCGGAATTGAATACAACAGGCACCATGCCGACTTCTCTCCGCGAGGGTAATGCTTCCAAATTTCTGTAATTTGATTTTTTCCTATGATTCCAGTAACAGATTCCGATGGACATGCGAAGGTTTAATGTAACCTGTGGACCTTCAACTCGACGATGAAACACAGACATTACGTCGGAATTGAATACAACTGGCACCATGCCCACTTCTCTCCGGGAGAGTAATGCTTCTATCTGTCTGTGCCTTGATTCATTCCTGGGATTCCAGTAAAAGTTTCCGATGGACATCGGAAGGTTTAGTGTAACCTGTGGACCTTCAACTCGACGAAGAAAAACACAGACATTGCGTCGGAATTGAATACAACTGGCACCATGCCCACTTCTCTCCGGGAGAGTAATGCCTCTATCTGTCTGTGCTTTGATTCATTCCGGGGATTCCAGTAAAAGTTTCCGATGGACATGGGAAGGTTTAGTGTAACCTGTGGACCTTCAACTTGACTATGAATCACAGATATTGCGTCGGAATTGAATACAACAGGCACCATGCCGACTTCTCTCCGCGAGAGTAATGCTTCCAACTGTCTGTGTTTTGATTCATTCCTGGGATTCCAGTAATTGATTCCTATGGACAAGGGAAGGTGTACCGTAACCTGTGGACCATCAAATTGACGATGAAACTCAGAAATTGCGTCGGAATTGAATACAACAGGCACCGTCCCGACTTCTGTCCGGGAGGGTAATGCTTCTAACTGTCTGTGCTTTGATTCTTTCCTGGGATTCCAGTAATAGATTCCGATGGACATGGGAAGGTTTACTGTAACCTGTGGACCTTCAACTTGACGATGAATCACAGAAATTGCGTAAGCATTGAATACACCAGGCACCATGCTGACTTCTCTCCGCGAGGGTAATGCTTCCTACTGTCTGTAATTTGATTTTTTCCTGGGATTCCAGTAATAGATTCCATTGGACATGGGAAGGTTTACTGTAACCTGTGGACCTTCAACTCGACGATGAAACACAGACATTGCGTCGGAATTGAATACAACAGGCACCATGCCTACTTCTCTCCGGGAGAGTGATGCTTCTATCTGTCTGTGCTTTGATTCATTACTGGGATTCCAGTAATAGATTCCGATGGACATGGGAAGGTTTACTGTAACCTGTGGACCCTCAACTCGACGATGAAACACAGACATTGCGTCGGAATTGAATATAACAGGCTCCATGCCTACATCTCTCCGGGAGAGTAATGCTTCTATCTGTCTGTGCTTTGATTCATTCCTGGGATTCCAGTAATAGATTCCGATGGACATGGGAAGGTCTACTGTAACCTGTGGACCTTCAACTTGACGATGAAACACAGAAATTGCGTCGGAATTGAATACAACCGGCACCGTCCCGACTTCTCTCCGGGAGAGTAATGCTTCTATTTGTCTGTGCTTTGATTCATTCCTGGGATTCCAGTAATAGATTCCGATGGACATCGGAAGGTTTACTGTAACCTGTGGACCTTCAACTTGACGATGAAACACAGAAATTGCGTCGGAATTAAATACAACAGGCACCGTCCCGACTTCTCTCCGCGAGAGTAATGCTTCTAACTGTCTGTGCTTTGATTCTTTCCTGGGATTCCAGTAATAGATTCCGATGGACATGGGAAGGTTTACTGTAACCTGTGGACCTTCCACTTGACGATGCAACACAGAAATTGCGTCGGAATTGAATACAACAAGCACCATGCCGACTTCTGTCCAGGAGAGTAATGCTTCTATCTGTCTGTGCTTTGCCTCTTTCCTGGGATTCCAGAAATAGATTCCGATGGAAATGGGAAGGTTTACTGTAACCTGTGGACCTTCAACTTGACGATGAAACACGGAAATAGCGTCGGAATTGAATACACAAGGCACCATGCCGACTTCTCTCCGCGAGAGAAATGCTTCCAACTGTCTGTAATTTGATTTTTTCTTGGGATTCCAGTAATAGATTCCGATGGACATGGGAAGGTTTACTGTAACCTGTGGACCTTCAGCTCGACGATGAAACACACACATTGCGTCGGAATTGAATACAACAGGCACCATGCCTACATCTCTCCGGGAGAGTAATGCTTCTATCTGCCTGTGCTTTGATTCATACCTGGGATTCCAGTAATAGATTCCGATGGACATGGGAAGGTTTACTGTCACCTGTGGACCTTCAACTTGACGACGAAACACAGAAATTGCGTCGGAATTGAATACAACAGGCACCATGCCGACTTCTCTCGGCGGGGGTAATGCTTCCAAATGTCTGTAATTTGATTTTTTCCTATGATTCCAGTAACAGATTCCGATGGACATGCGAAGGTTTACTGTAACCTGTGGACCTTCAACTCGACGATGAAACACAGACATTGCGTCGGAATTGAATACAACTGGCACCATGCCCACTTCTCTCCGGGAGAGTAATGCTTCTATCTGTCTGTGCTTTGATTCATTCCTGGGATTCCAGTAAAAGTTTCCGATGGACATGGGAAGGTTTAGTGTAACCTGTGGATCTTCAACTTGACGATGAATCACAGATATTGCGTCGGAATTGAATACAACAGGCACCATGCCGACTTCTGCCCGGGAGAGTAATGCTCCTAACTGTCAGTATTTTGATTCTTTACTGGGAATCCAGTAATAGCCTCCGACGGACATGCGAAGGTTTACTGTAACTTGTGGACCTTCAACTTGACGATGAAACACAGATATAGCGTCGGAATTGAATACACCAGGCACCATGCCGACTTCTCTCCGCGAGGGTAATGCTTCCAAATGTCTGTAATTTGATTTTTTCCTATGATTCCAGTAACAGATTCCGATGGACATGCGAAGGTTTACTGTAACCTGTGGACCTTCAACTCGACGATGAAACACAGACATTGCGTCGGAATTGAATACAACTGGCACCATGCCCACTTCTCTCCGGGAGAGTAATGCTTCTACTGTCTGTGCTTTGATTCATTCCTGGGATTCCAGTAAAAGTTTCCGATGGACATGGGAAGGTTTAGTGTAACCTGTGGACCTTCAACTCGACGATGAAACACAGACATTGCGTCGGAATTGAATATAACAGGCACCATGCCTACTTCTCTCCGGGAGAGTAATGCTTCTATATGTCTGTGCTTTGATTCATTCCTGGGATTTCAGTAATAGATTCCGATGGACATGGAAGGTCTACTGTAACCTGTGGACCTTCAACTTGACGATGAAACACAGAAATTGCGTCGAAATTGAATGCAACATGCACCATGCCGACTTCTCTCCGGGAGGGTAATGCCTATAAGTACCTGTGCTTTGATTCCTTCCTGGGATTCCAGTAATAGATTCCGACGGACATCGGAAGGTTTGCTGTAACCTGCGGACCTTCAAATCGACGATGAAACACAGACATTGCGTCGGAATTGAATACAACAGGCACCATACCGTCTTCTGTCCAGGAGCGTAATGCTTCTATCTGTCTGTGCTTTGCCTCTTTCCTGGGATTCCAGAAATAGATTCCGATGGAAATGGGAAGGTTTACTGTAAACTGTGGACCTTCAACTTGACGATGAAACACAGAAATAGCGTCGGAATTGAATACACCAGGCACCACGCCGACTTCTCTCCGCGAGAGTAATGCTTCTAACTGTCTGAGATTTGCCTCTTTCCTGGGAGTCCAGTAAAAGATTCCGATGGAAATGGGAAGGTTTACTGTACCCTGTGGACCTTCAACTTGACTATGATACACAGAAATTGCGTCGGAATAGAATACAACAGGCAAAATGCCGAATTCTGTCCAGGAGAGTAATGCTTCTATCTGTCTGTGCTTTAATTCATTCCTGGGATTCCAGTAATAGATTCCGATGGACATGGGAAGGTTTACTGTAACCTGTGGCATTTCAACTTGATGATGAAACACCGAAATTGCGTCGGAACCTAAACAACAGGCACCATGCCGACTTCTGTCCGGGAGAGTAATGCTTCTAACTGTCTGTGCTTTGATTTTTTCCTGGGATTCCAGTAATAGATTCTGATGGACATGGGAAGGTTAATTGCAACCTGTGGACCATCAACTTGAAGATGAAACACAGAATTTGTCTCGAAATTGAATACAACAGGCACCATGCCGACTTCTCCCCGGGAGAGTAATGCTTCTAACTGTTGTGCTTCGATTCTCTCGTGGCAATCCAGTAATGGATTCCGATGGACATGGGAGGATTTGCTGTAACCTGCGGACATTCAAATTGACGAAGAAAGACAGAAATTGCGTCGGAATTGAATACAACAGGCACCATGCCGACTTTTGTCCGGGAGAGTAATGCTTCTAACTGTCAGTATTTTGATTCTTTCCTGGGATTCCAGTAATAGTCTCCGATGGACATGGGAAGGTTTACTTTAACCTTTGGACCTTCAACTTGCCGATGAAAAACAGAAATTGCGTCGGAATTGAATACAACAGGCACCGTGAAGACTTCTGTCCGGGAGAGTAATGCTTCTAACTGTCTGTTCTTTGACTCTTTCCTGGGATTCCCATAATAGATTCCGAAGGACATGGGAAGGTTTGCTGTAACCAGTGGACCTTCAACTTGACGATGAAACACAGAAATTGCGTCGGATTTGGATACACCAGGCACCATGCCGACTTCTCTCCGGGAGAGTAATGGTTCCAACTGTCAGTATTTTGATTCCTTCCTGGGATTCCAGCAATAGATTCCGATGGACATAGGAAGGTTTACTGTAACCTGTGGATATTCAACGTCACGATGAAACACAGAAATTGCCTCGGAAATGAATACAACAGGCACCATGATGACTTCTGTCCGGGGAGTAATGCTTCTAACTGTCTGTGCTTTGATTCTTTCCTGGGATTCCAGTAATAGATTCCGATGGACATGGGAAATTTTACTGTAACCTGTGGACTTTCAACTTGACGATGAGACACAGAAATTGCGTCGGAATTGAATAAAATCGCCACCATGCCGACTTCTCTCCGGGAGAGTGACGCTTCTAACTGTCTGTGCTTTGCCTCTTTCCTGGGATTCCAGTATTAGATTCCGATGGACATAGGAAGGTTTACTGAAACCTGTGGACCTTCAACTTGTCGATGAAACACAGACATTGCGTCGGTATTGAATACAACATTCACCATGCCGACATCTCTGAGGGAGAGTAATGCTTTTAACTGTCTGTGCTTTGATTCTTTCCTGGGATTCCAGTAATAGATTCCGATGGACATGGGAAGGTTTACTGTAAACGGTGGACTTTGAACCTGACGATGACACACAGAAATTGCGACGGAATTGAATACAACAGGCACCGTGCCGACTTCTGTCAGGGAGAGTAATGCTTCTAACAGTCTGTGCTTTGATTCTTTCCTGGGTTTCCAGTAATTGATTCCGATGAACATGGGAGGGTTTACTGTAACCTGTGGACAATCATATTGACGATGAAACACAGAAATTGCGTCGGAATTGAATACAACAGACACCATGCCGACTTCTGTCCAGGAGAGTAATGCTTTTAAGTGTCTGTGTTTGACTCTTTCCTGGGATTCCAGTTATAGATTCCGGTGGACATGGGAAAGTTTACTGTAACCTGTGGACCTTCAACTTGACGATGAAACACAGAAATTGCGTCGGAATTGAATACAATAGGCACCATGCCGACTTCTCTTCGGGAGAGTAATGCTTCAACCTGTCTGTGCTTTGCCTCTTTCCTGGGATTCCAGTAATAGATTCCAATGGACATGGGAAGGTTTACTGTAACCTGTGGACCTTCAACTTGACGATGAAACACAGAAATAGCGTCGGAATAGAATACACTAGGCACCATGCCGACTTCTCTCCGGGAGAGTAATGCTTCTAATTGTCTGTGCTTTGACTCTTTCATGGGATTCCAGTAATAGATTCCGATGGACATGGGAAGGTTTACTGTACCCTGTGGACCTTCAACTTGACTATGATACACAGAAATTGCGTCGGAATAGAATACAACAGGCAAAATGCCGAATTCTGTCCAGGAGAGTAATGCTTCTATCTGTCTGTGCTTTAATTCATTCCTGGGATTCCAGTAATAGATTCCGATGGACATGGGAAGGTTTACTGTAACCTGTGGAATTTCAACTTGATGATGAAACACCGAAATTGCGTCGGAACCCAAAACAACAGGCACCATGCCGACTTCTGTCCGGGAGAGTAATGCTTCTAACTGTCTGTGCTTTGATTTTTTCCTGGGATTCCAGTAATAGATTCTGATGGACATGGGAAGGTCAATTGCAACCTGTGGACCATCAACTTGAAGATGAAACACAGAATTTGTGTCGAAATTGAATACAACAGGCACCATGCCGACTTCTCCCCGGGAGAGTAATGCTTCTAACTGTTGTGCTTCGATTCTCTCGTGGCAATCCAGTAATAGATTCCGATGGACATGGGAGGATTTGCTGTAACCTGTGGACATTCAAATTGACGAAGAAACACAGAAATTGCGTCGGAATTGAATACAACAGGCACCATGCCGACTTTTGTCCGGGAGAGTAATGCTTCTAACTGTCAGTATTTTGATTCTTTCCTGGGATTCCAGTAATAGACTCCAATGGACATGGGAAGGTTTACTTTAACCTTTGGCCTTCAACTTGCCGATGAAAAACAGAAATTGCGTCGGAATTGAATACAACAGGCACCGTGAAGACTTCTGTCCGGGAGAGTAATGCTTCTAACTGTCTGTTCTTTGACTCTTTCCTGGGATTCCCATAATAGATTCCGAAGGACATGGGAAGGTTTGCTGTAACCAGTGGAGCTTCAACTTGACGATGAAACACAGAAATTGCGTCGGATTTGGATACACCAGGCACCATGCCGACTTCTCTCCGGGAGAGTAATGGTTCTAACTGTCTGTATTTTGATTCCTTCCTGGGATTCCAGCAATAGATTCCGATGGACATAGGAAGGTTTACTGTAACCTGTGGATATTCAACGTCACGATGAAACACAGAAATTGCCTCGGAATGGAATACAACAGGCACCATGCCGACTTCTGTCCGGGGAGTAATGCTTCTAACTGTCTGTGCTTTGATTCTTTCCTGGGATTCCAGTAATGGATTCCGATGGACATGGGAAATTTTACTGTAACCTGTGGACTTTCAACTTGACGAAGAGACACAGAAATTGCGTCGGAATTGAATAAAATCGCCACCATGCCGACTTCTCTCCGGGAGAGTAACGCTTCTAACTGTCTGTGCTTTGCCTCTTTGCTGGGATTCCAGTAATAGATTCCGATGGACATAGGAAGGTTTACTGAAACCTGTGGACCTTCAACTTGTCGATGAAACACAGACATTGCGTCGGTATTGAATACAACATTCACCATGCCGACATCTCTGAGGGAGAGTAATGCTTTTAACTGTCTGTGCTTTGATTCTTTCCTGGGATTCCAGTAATAGATTCCGATGGACATGGGAAGGTTTACTGTAAACGGTGGACTTTGAACCTGACGATGACACACAGAAATTGCGACGGAATTGAATACAACAGGCACCGTGCCGACTTCTGTCAGGGAGAGTAATGCTTCTAACAGTCTGTGCTTTGATTCTTTCCTTAGTTTCCAGTAATTGATTCCGATGAACATGGGAGGGTTTACTGTAACCTGTGGACAATCAAATTGACGATGAAACACAGAAATTGCGTCGGAATTGAATACAACAGACACCATGCCGACTTCTGTCCAGGAGAGTAATGCTTTTAAGTGTCTGTGTTTGACTCTTTCCTGGGATTCCAGTTATAGATTCCGGTGGACATGGGAAAGTTTACTGTAACCTGTGGACCTTCAACTTGACGATGAAACACAGAAATTGCGTCGGAATTGAATACAATAGGCACCATGCCGACTTCTCTTCGGGAGAGTAATGCTTCAACCTGTCTGTGCTTTGCCTCTTTCCTGGGATTCCAGCAATAGATTCCGATGGACATAGGAAGGTTTACTGTAACCTGTGGATATTCAACGTCACGATGAAACACAGAAATTGCCTCGGAATGGAATACAACAGGCACCATGCCGACTTCTGTCCGGGGAGTAATGCTTCTAACTGTCTGTGCTTTGATTCTTTCCTGGGATTCCAGTAATGGATTCCGATGGACATGGGAAATTTTACTGTAACCTGTGGACTTTCAACTTGACGAAGAGACACAGAAATTGCGTCGGAATTGAATAAAATCGCCACCATGCCGACTTCTCTCCGGGAGAGTAACGCTTCTAACTGTCTGTGCTTTGCCTCTTTCCTGGGATTCCAGTAATAGATTCCGATGGACATAGGAAGGTTTACTGAAACCTGTGGACCTTCAACTTGACGATGAAACACAGACATTGGGTCGGTATTGAATACAACATTCACCATGCCGACATCTCTGAGGGAGAGTAATGCTTTTAACTGTCTGTGCTTTGATTCTTTCCTGGGATTCCAGTAATAGATTCCGATGGACATGGGAAGGTTTACTGTACCCTGTGGACCTTCAACTTGACTATGATACACAGAAATTGCGTCGGAATAGAACACAACAGGCAAAATGCCGAATTCTGTCCAGGAGAGTAATGCTTCTATCTGTCTGTGCTTTAATTCATTCCTGGGATTCCAGTAATAGATTCCGATGGACATGGGAAGGTTTACTGTAACCTGTGGAATTTCAACTTGATGATGAAACACCGAAATTGCGTCGGAACCTAAAACAACAGGCACCATGCCGACTTCTGTCCGTGAGAGTAATGCTTCTAACTGTCTGTGCTTTGATTCTCTCGTGGCAATCCAGTAATAGATTCCGATGGACATGGGAGGGTTTACTGTAACCTGTGGACATTCAAATTGACGAAGAAACACAGAAATTCCTTCGGAATTGAATACAACAGGCACCATGCAGACTTTTGTCCGGGAGAGTAATGCTTCTAACTGTCTGTTCTTTGACTCTTTCCTGGGATTCCCATAATAGATTCCGAAGGACATAGGAAGGTTTACTGTAACCTGTGGATATTCAACGTCACGATGAAACACAGAAATTGCCTCGGAATTGAATACAACAGGCACCATGCCGACTTCTGTCCGGGGAGTAATGCTTCTAACTGTCTGTGCTTTGATTCTTTCCTGGGATTCCAGTAATAGATTCCGATGGACATGGGAAATTTTACTGTAACCTGTGGACTTTCAACTTGACGATGAGACACAGAAATTGCGTCGGAATTAAATAAAATCGCCACCATGCCGACTTCTCTCCGGGAGAGTAACGCTTCTAACTGTCTGTGCTTTGCCTCTATCCTGGGATTCCAGTAATAGATTCCGATGGACATAGGAAGGTTTAATGAAACCTGTGGACCTTCAACTTGACGATGAAACACAGACATTGCGTTGGTATTGAATACAACATTCATCATGCCGACTTCTGTCCAGGAGAGTAATGCTTCTAAGTGTCTGTGTTTGACTCTTTCCTGGGATTCCAGTTATAGATTCCGATGGACATGGGAAAGTTTACTGCAACCTGTGGACCTTCAACTTGACGATGAAACACAGAAATTGCGTCGGAATTGAATACAATAGGCACCATGCCGACTTCTCTCCGGGAGTGTAATGCTTCAACCTGTCTGTGCTTTGCCTCTTTCCTGGGATTCCAGTAATAGATTCCGATGGACATGGGAAGGTTTACTGTAAACCGTGGACCTTCAACTTGACGATGAAACACAGAAATAGCGTCGGAATTGAATACACCAGGCACCATGCCGACATCGCTCCGGGAGAGTAATGCTTCTAACAGTCTGTGCTTTGATTCTTTGCTGGGATTCCAGTAATAGATTCCGATGGACATGGGAAAGATTACTGTAACCTGTGGACCTTCAACTTGGCGATGAAACACAGAAATTGCGTCGGAATTGAATAAAATAGGCACCATGCCGACTTCTCTCCGGGAGAGTAATGCTTCCAACCGTCTGTGTTTTGGTTCCTTCCTGGGATTCCAGTTATAGATTTTGATGGACATCGGAAGGTTTACTGTAACCTGTTGACCTTCAACTTGACGATGAAACACAGAAATTGCGTCGGAATTGAATACAACAGGCACCGTGCCGACTTCTGTCGGGGAGTGTAATGCTTCTAACTGTCTGTGCTTTGACTCTTTCTTGGGATTCTAGTAATAGGTTCCGATGGACATGGGAAGGTTTACTGTAACCTGTGGACTTTCAACTTGACGATGAAACACAGATATTGCGTCGGAATTGAATACAACATTCACCATGCCGACTTCTCTGAGGGAGAGTAATGCCTCTAACTGTTTGTGGTTTGTTTCCTTCCTGGGATTCTAGTATTAGATTCCGATGGACATGGGAAGGTTTACTATAAGCTGTGGACCTTCAACTTGACGATGAGACAGAGAAATTGCGTCGGGATTGAATCCAACAGGGACCATGCCGACTTCTGTCCGGGAGAGTAATGCATCTAACTGTCTGTGCTTTGATTCTTTCCTGGGATTCCAGTAATAGATTCCGATGGACATGGGAAGGTTTACTGTAACCTGTGGACCTTGAACCTGACGATGACACACAGAAATTGCGACGGAATGGAATACAACAGGCACCATGCCGACTTCTGCCCGGGAGAGTAATGCTTCTAACTGTCTGTTCTTTGACTCTTTCCTGGGATGCCAGTAATAGATTTGGCCGGACATGGGAAGGTTTACTTTATCATGTGAACCTTCAACTTGACGATGAAACACAGAAATTGCGTCGGAATTGAATACAACAGGCACCATGCCGACTTCTGTCCGGGAGAGCAATGCTTTTATCTGTCTGTGCTTTGATTCTTTTCTCGGATTCCAGTAATAGATTCCGATCGACATGGGAAGGTTTACTGTAACCTGTGGATCTTCAACTTGACAAAGAAACACAGATATTGCGTCGGAATTGAACACAACAGGCACCATGCCGACTTCTGTCCGGGAGAGTAATGCTTCTATCTGCCTGTGCTTTGATTCTTTGCTGGGATTCCAGTAATAGATTCCGATGGACATGGGAATGTTTCCTGTAACCTGCGGACCTTCAACTTGACGATGAAACACAGAAATTGCGTCGGAATTGAATACAAGAGGCATAATGACGACATCTGTCCATGAGAGTAATCCTTCTAACTGTCAGAAGTTTAATTCTTTCCTGGGATTCAAGTAATAGATTTCGATGGACATGGGAAGGTTTACTGTAACCTGTGGACCTTCAACTAGACGATGAAACACAGAAATTGCTTCGGAATCGAATTCAACAGGCACCATGCCGACTTCTGTCCGGGAGAGCAATGCTTCTATCTGTCTGTGCTTTGATTCTTTTCTCGGATTCCAGTAATAGATTCCGAAGGACATCGGAAGGTTTACTGTAACCTGTGGACCTTCAACTTGACGATGAAACAGAGAAATTGCGTCGGAATTGCATACAACAAGCACCATGCCGACTTCTGTCCGGGAGAGTAATGCTACAACCTGTCAGTGCTTTGATTCTTTCCTGGGATTCCAGTAATAGATTCCGATGGACATGGGAATGTTTACTGTAACCTGCGGACCTTCAACAATACGATGAAACACAGAAATTGCGTCGGAATTGAATACAACAGGCACCATGCCGACTTCTGTCCGGGAGAGTAATGCTTCTAAATGTCAGTATTTTGATCCCACCCTGGGATTCCAGTATTAGACTCCGATGGACATGGGAAGGTTTACTATAAGCCGTGGACCTTCAACTTGACGATGAAACACAGAAATTGCGTCGGAATTGAATGCAACAGGCACCATGCCGACTTCTCTCTGGGAGAGTGTTGCTTATAACTGCCTGCGTTTTGATTCCTTACTGGGTTTCCAGTAATAGATTCCGATGGACATCGGAAGGTTTACTGTCACCTGTGGACCTTCAACTGGACGATGAAACTAAGAAATTGCGTCGGAATTGAATATAACAGGCACCATGCCGACTTCTGTCCGGGAGAGTAATGCTTCTAACTGTCTGTTCTTTGACTCTTTCCTGGGATGCCAGTAATAGATTCGGATGGACATGGGAAGGTTTACCTTACCATGTGGATCTTCAACTTGACGATGAAACACAGAAATTGCGTCGGAATTGAATACAACAGGCCTTATGCCGACGTCTCCCCGGGAGAGTAATTCTTCTAACTGTCTGTGCTTTGATTGTTTCGTGGGAATCCAGTAATAGATTCCGATGGACATGGGAAGATTTACTGTAACCTGTGGACATTCAAATTGACGATGAAACACAGAAATTGTGACGAAATTGAATACAACAGGCGCTATTCCGACTTCTCCCCGGGAGAGTAATGCTTCTAACTCTCTGTGCTTTGATTGTTTCGTGGGAATCCAGTAATAGATTCCGATGGACTTGGGAAGGTTTACTGTAACCTGTGGACATTCAAATTGACGATGAACACAGAAATTGCGTCGGAATTGAATACAACAAGCACCTTGCCGACTTTTGTCCGGGAGTGTAATGCTTCTAACTGTCAGTATTTTGAATCTTTCCTGGGATTCCAGTAATAGACTCCGATGGACATGGGAAGGTTTACTGTAACCTTTGGACCTTCAACTTGACGATGAAACACAGAAATTGCGTCGGAATTGAATACACCTAGCACAATGCCGACTTCTCTCCGGGAGAGTAATGCTTCCAACCGTCTGTGTTTTGGTTCCTTCCTGGGATTCCAGTAATAGATTCCGATGGACATGGGAAGGTTTACTGTAATTTGTGGACCTTCAACTTGACGATGAAACACAGAAATTGCGTCGGAATTGAATACAACAGGCACCATGCCGACTTCTGTCCAGGAGAGTAATGCTTCTAAATGTCAGTATTTTGATTCTATCCTGGGATTCCAGTATTAGACTCCGATGGACATGGGAAGGTTTACTGTAACCTGTGGACCTTCAACTTGACGATGAAACACAGAAATTGCGTCGGAATTGAATGCAACAGGCACCATGCCGACTTCTCTGCGGGAGAGTGTTGCTTATAACTGCCTGCGTTTTGATTCTTTCCTGGGTTTCCAGTAATAGATTCCGATGGACATCGGAAGGTTTACTGCAACCTGTGGACCTTCAACTCGACGATAAAACACAGAAATTGGTCGGAATTGAATACAACAGGCACCATGCCGACTTCTGTCCGGAGAGTAATGCTTTTAACTGTCTGTGCTTTGACTCTTTCCTGGCATTCCAGTAATAGATTCCGATGGACATGGGAACGTTTACTGTAACCTGTGGACCTTCAACTTGACGATGAAACACGGACGTTGCGTCGGAATTGAATACAACATTCACCATGACGACTTCTCTGAGGGAAAGTAATGCCTCTGACTGTTTGTGCTTTGATTCTTTCCTGGGTTTCCAGTAATAGATTCCGATGGACATGGCAAGGTTTACTGTAAGCTGTGGACATTCAACGTGACGATGAAACACAGAAATTGCGTCGGAATTGAATCCAACGGGCACCATTCCGACCTCTGTCCGGGAGAGTAATGCTTCTAACTGTCTGTGCTTTGAATCTTTCCTTGGATTGCAGTAATAGATTACAATGGACATGGGAATGTTTACTGTAAACAGTGGACCTTCAACTTGACGACGAAACACAGAAATTGCGTCGGAATTGAATACACGAGGCAAAATGGCGACTTCTCTCCGGGAGAGTAATGCGTTTAACTGTCTGTGCTCTGATCCATTCCTGGGATTCCAGTAATAGATTCCGATGGACATGGGAAGGTTTACTGTAACCTTTGGACCTTCAACTTGACGATGGAACACAGAAATTGCGTCGGAATAGAATACAACATGCACAATGACGACATCTGTCCGGGAGAGTAATCCTTCTAACTGTCAGAATTTTAATTCTTTCCTGGGATTCCAGTAATAGACTCCGATGGACATGGGAAGGTTTACTGTAACCGTTGGACCTTCAACTTGACGATGAAACACAGAAATTGCGTAGGAATTGAATACAAAAGGCGCAATGATGACATCTGTCTGGGAGAATAATCGTTCTAACTGTCAGAATTTTAATTCTTTCCTGGGATTCAAGTAATAGACTCCGATGAACATGGGATGGTTTACTGTAACCTGTGGACCTTCAGCTAGACGATGAAACACAGAAATTGCTTCGGAATTGAATACAACAAGCACCATGCCGACTTCTGTCCGGGAGAGTAATGCTTCTAACTGTCTGTGCTTTGACTTTTTCCTGGGATTCTAGTAATAGATTCCGATGGACATGGGAACGTTTACTGTAACCTGTGGATCTTCAACTTGACGGTGAAACAAAGAAGTTGCGTCGGAATTGAATACAACATTCACCATGCCGACTTCTCTGTGGGAGAGCAATGCCTCTAACTGTTTGTGCTTTGATTCTTTCCGGGGTTTCCAGTAATAGATTCCGATGGACATGGGAAGGCTTACTGTAAGCTGTGGACATTCAACTTGACGATGGAACATAGAAATTGTGTCGGAATTGAATCCAATAGGCACCATTCCGGCTTCTGTCCGGGAGAGTAATGCTTCTAACTGTCTGTGCTTTGATTCTTTCCTTGGATTGCAGTAATAGATTACAATGGACATGGGAATGTTTACTGTAAACTGTGGACCTTCAACTTGACGATGAAACACAGAAATTGCGTCGGAATTGAATACAACAGGCACCTTGCCGACATTTGTCCGGGAGTGTAATGCTTCTAACTGTCAGTATTTTGAATCTTTCCTGGGATTCCAGTAATAGACTCCGATGGACATGGGAAGGATTACTGTAACCTTTGGACCTTCAACTTGACGATGAAATACAGAAATTGCGTCGGAATTGAATACACCTGGCACCATGCCGACTTCTGTCCGGGAGAGTAATGCTTATAACCGTCTGATTTGGTTCCTTCCTGGGATTCCAGTAATGGATTTTGATGGACATCGGAAGGTTTACTGTAACCTGTGGACCTTCAACTTGACGATAAAACACAGAAATTGCCTCGGAATTGAATACAACAGGCACCGTGCCAACTTCTGTCCGGGAGAGTAATGCTTCTAACTGTCTGTGCTTTGATTGTTTCCTGGGTTTCCAGTAATTGATAACGATGGACATGGCAGGGTTTACAGTAACCTGTGGACCTTGAACCTGACGATGACACACAGAAATTGCGACGGACTTGAATACAACAGGCACCATGCCGACTTCTGTCCGGGAGAGTAATGCTTCTATGTGTCTGTGGTTTGATTCTTTCCGCGGAATCCAGTAATAGATTCCGAAGGACATGGGACGGTTTACCGTAACCTGTCGACATTCAACTTGACGATGAAACACAGAAATTGCGTCGGAATTGAATACAACAGGCACCATGCCGACTTCTCTTCGGGAGAGTAATGCTTCTAACTATATGTCCTTTGACTCTTTCCTGGGAATCCAGTAATAGATTCCGATGGACATCGGAAGGTTTACTGTAACCTGTGGACCTTCAACTCGACGATGAAACACAGAAATTGCGTCGGAATTGAGTACAACAGGCACCATGCCGACTTCTGTCCGGGAGAGTAATGCTTCTAACTGTCTGTTCTTTGACTCCTTCCTGGGATGCCAATAATAGATTCGGATGGACATGGGAAGGTTTACTTTACCATGTGGACCTTCAACTTGACGATGAAACACAGAAATTGCGTCGGAATTGAATACAACAGGCACCATGCCGACTTCTGTCCGGGAGAGTAATGCTTCTATGTGTCTGTGCTTTGATTCTTTCCGGGGATTCCAGTAATAGATTCCGAAGGACATGGGAAGGTTTACGGTAACCTGTCGACCTTCAACTTGACGATGAAACACAGAAATTGCGTCGGAATTGAATACAACAGGCACCATGCCGACTTCTCTCCGGGAGAGTAATGCTTCTAACTATCTGTCCTTTAACTCTTTCCTGAGAATCCAGTAATAGATTCCGATGGACATCGGAAGGTTTACTGTAACCTGTGGACCTTCAACTTGACGATGAAACACAGAAATTGCGTCGGAATTGAATACAACAGGCACCATGCCGACTTCTGTCCAGGAGAGTAATGCTTCCAACTGTCTGTTCTTTGACTCTTTCCTGGGATGCCAGTAATAGATTCGGATGGACATGGGAAGGTTTACTTTACCATGTGGACCTTCAACTTGACGGTGAAACACAGAAATTGCGTCGGAATTGAATACAACAGGCACCATGCCGACTTAAGTCCGGGAGAGTAATGCTTCTATCTGTCTGTGCTTTGATTCTTTGCTGGGATTCCAGTAATAGATTCCGATGGACATGGGAAGGTTTACTTTGAGCTATGGACCTTCAACTTGACGATGAAACACAGAAATTGCGTCGGAATTGAATACAACAGGCACAATGACGACATCAGTCCGGGAGAGTAATCCTTCTAACTGTCAGAATTTTAATTCTTTCCTGGGATTCCAGTAATAGACTCCGATGGACATGGGAATGTATACTGTAACCTGTGGACCTTCAACTTGACGAAGAAACACAGATATTGCGTCGGAATTGAATACAACAGGCACCATGCCGACTTCTGTCCGGGAGAGTAATGCTTCAATCTGTCTGTGCTTTGATTCTTTGCTGGGATCCCAGTAATAGATTTCGATGTTCATGGGAAGGTTTACTGTAACCTGTGGACCTTCAACTTGACGAAGAAACACAGAAATTGCGCCGGAATTGAATACAACAGGCACAATGATGATATCTGTCCGGGAGAGTAATCCTTCTAACTGTCAGAATTTTAATTCTTTCCTGGGATTCCAGTAATAGACTCCGATGGACATGGGAAGGTTTTCTGTAACCTGTGGACCTTCAACTTGACGAAGAAGCACAGATATTGCGTCGGAATTGAATACAACAGGCACCATGCCGACTTCTGTCCGGGGAAGTAATGCTTCTATCTGTCTGTGCATTGATTCTTTGCTGGGATTCCAGTAATAGTTTCCGATGGACATGGGAAGGTTTACTGTAACCTGTGGACCTTCAACTTGACGATGAAACACAGAAATTGCGTCGGAATTGAATACAACAGGCACAATGACGACATCTGTCCAGGAGAGTAATGCTTCTATCTGTCTGTGCTTTGATTCTTTGCTGGGATTCCAGTAATAGATTGCGATGGACATGGGAAGGTTTACTGTAACCTGTGGACCTTCAACTTGACGAAGAAGCACAGATATTGCGTCGGAATTGAATACAACAGGCACAATGACGACTTCTGTCCGGGAGAGTAATGCTTCTATCTGTCTGTGATTGGATTCCTTACTGGGATTCCAGTAATAGATTCCGATGGACGTGGGAAGGTTTTCTGTAACCAGTGGACCTTCAACTTGACGATGAAACACAGAAATTGCGTCGGAATTGAATACAACAGGCACAATGGCGACATCTGTCCGGGAGAGTAATGCTTCTAACTGTCAGAATTTTAATTCTTTCCTGGGATTCCATTAATAGACTCCGATGGACATGGGAACGTTTACTGTAACCTGTGGACCTTCAACTTGACGAAGAAACACAGATATTGCGTCGGAATTGAATACAACAGGCATCATGCCGACTTCTGTCCGGGAGAGTAATGCTTCTATCTGTCTGTGCTTTGATTCTTTGCTGGGATTCCAGTAATACATTCCGATGGACATGGGAAGGTTTACTGTAACCTGAGGACATTCAACTTGACGAAGAAACACAGATATTACGTCGGAATTGACAACAACAGGCACCATGCCGACTTCTGTCCGGGAGAGTTATGCCTCTATCTGTTTGTGCTTTGATTCTTTGCTGGGATTCCAGTAATAGATTCCGATGGACATGGGAAGGTTTACTGTAACCTGTGGACCTTCAACCTGACGAAGAAACACAGATATTATGTCGGAATTGAATACAACAGGCACAATGACGACATCTGTCCGGGAGAGTAATCCTTCTAACTGTCAGAATTTTAATTCTTTCCTGGGTTCCCAGTAATAGACTCCGATGGACATGGGATGGTTTACTGTAACCTGTGGACCTTCAACTTGACGAAGAAGCACAGATATTGCGTCGGAATTGAATACAACAGGCACCATGCCGACTTCTGTCCGGGAGAGTAATGCTTCTATCTGTCTGTGCTTTTATTCTTTACTGGAATTCCAGTAATAGATTCCGATGGACATGGGAAGGTTTACTGTAACCTGAGGACATTCAACTTGACGAAGAAACACAGATATTGCGTCGGAATTGAATACAACAGGGACCATGCCGACTTCTGTCCGGGAGAGTAATGCTTCAATCTGTCTGTGCTTTGATTCTTTGCTGGGATCCCAGTAATAGATTTCGATGTTCATGGGAAGGTTTACTGTAACCTGTGGACCTTCAACTTGACGAAGAAACACAGAAATTGCGCCGGAATTGAATACAACAGGCACAATGATGATATCTGTCCGGGAGAGTAATCCTTCTAACTGTCAGAATTTTAATTCTTTCCTGGGACTCCAGTAATAGACTCCGATGGACATGGGAATGTTTACTGTAACCTGTGGACCTTCAACTTGACGAAGAAACACAGATATTGCGTCGGAATTGAATACAACAGGCACCATGCCGACTTCTGTCCGGGAGAGTAATGCTTCAATCTGTCTGTGCTTTGATTCTTTGCTGGGATCCCAGTAATAGATTTCGATGTTCATGGGAAGGTTTACTCTAACCTGTGGACCTTCAACTTGACGAAGAAACACAGAAATTGCGCCGGAATTGAATACAGCAGGCACAATGATGATATCTGTCCGGGAGAGTAATCCTTCTACCTGTCAGAATTTTAATTCTTTCCTGGGATTCCAGTAATAGACTCCGATGGACATGGGAAGGTTTACTGTAACCTGTGGACCTTCAACTTGACGAAGAAACACAGATATTGCGTCGGAATTGAATACAACAGGCATCATGCCGACTTCTGTCCGGGAGAGTAATGCTTCTATCTGTCTGTGCTTTGATTCTTTGGTGGGATTCCAGTAATAGATTCCGATGGACATGGGAAGGTTTACTGTAACCTGTGGACCTTCAACCTGACAAAGAAACACAGATATTACGTCGCAATTGAATACAACAGGCACCATGCCGACTTCTGTTCTTGAGAGTTATGCCTCTATCTGTTTGTGCTTTGATTCTTTGCTGGGATTCCAGTAATAGATTCCGATGGACATGGGAAGGTTTACTGTAACCTGTGGACCTTCAACTTGACGAAGAAACACAGATATTGCGTCGGAATTGAATACAACAGGCATCATGCCGACTTCTGTCCGGGAGAGTAATGCTTCTATCTGTCTGTGCTTTGATTCTTTGCTGGGATTCCAGTAATAGATTCCGATGGACATGGGAAGGTTTACTGTAACCTGTGGACCTTCAACCTGACAAAGAAACACAGATATTACGTCGCAATTGAATACAACAGGCACCATGCCGACTTCTGTTCTTGAGAGTTATGCCTCTATCTGTTTGTGCTTTGATTCTTTGCTGGGATTCCAGTAATAGATTCCGATGGACATGGGAAGGTTTACTGTAACCTGTGGACCTTCAACTTGACGAAGAAACACAGATATTGCGTCGGAATTGAATACAACAGGCACCATGCCGACTTCTGTTCTTGAGAGTTATGCCTCTATCTGTTTGTGCTTTGATTCTTTGCTGGGATTCCAGTAATAGATTACGATGGACATGTGAAGGTTTACTGTAACCTGTGGACCTTCAACCTGACAAAGAAACACAGATATTACGTCGCAATTGAATACAACAGGCACAATGACGACATCTGTCCGGGAGAGTAATCCTTCTAACTGTCAGAATTTTAATTCTTTCCTGGGTTCCCAGTAATAGACTCCGATGGACATGAGATGGTTTACTGTAACCTGTGGACCTTCAACTTGACGAAGAAGCACAGATATTGCGTCGGAATTGAATACAACAGGCACCATGCCGACTTCTGTCCAGGAGAGTAATGCTTCTATCTGTCTGTGCTTTGATTCTTTACTGGAATTCCAGTAATAGATTCCGATGGACATGGGAAGGTTTACTGTAACCTGAGGACATTCAACTTGACGAAGAAACACAGATATTGCGTCGGAATTGAATACAACAGGGACCATGCCGACTTCTGTCCGGGAGAGTAATGCTTCTATCTGTTTGTGCTTTGATTCTTTACTGGGATTCCAGTAATAGATTCCGATGGACATGGGAAGGTTTACTGTAACCTGTGGACCTTCAACCTGACGACGAAACATAGATATTGCGTCGGAATTGAATACAACAGGCACCATGCCGACTTCTGTTCTTGAGAGTTATGCCTCTATCTGTTTGTGCTTTGATTCTTTGCTGGGATTCCAGTAATAGATTCCGATGGACATGGGAAGGTTTACTGTAACCTGTGGACCTTCAACCTGACAAAGAAACACAGATATTACGTCGGAATTGAATACAACAGGCACAATGACGACATCTGTCCGGGAGAGTAATCCTTCTACCTGTCAGAATTTTAATTCTTTCCTGGGATTCCAGTAATAGACTCCGATGGACATGGGAAGGTTTACTGTAACCTGTGGACCTTCAACTTGACGAAGAAACACAGATATTGCGTCGGAATTGAATACAACAGGCATCATGCCGACTTCTGTCCGGGAGAGTAATGCTTCTATCTGTCTGTGCTTTGATTCTTTGCTGGGATTCCAGTAATAGATTCCGATGGACATGGGAAGGTTTACTGTAACCTGAGGACATTCAACTTGACGACGAAACATAGATATTGCGTCGGAATTGAATACAACAGGCACCATGCCGACTTCTGTTCTTGAGAGTTATGCCTCTATCTGTTTGTGCTTTGATTCTTTGCTGGGATTCCAGTAATAGATTCCGATGGACATGGGAAGGTTTACTGTAACCTGTGGACCTTCAACCTGACAAAGAAACACAGATATTACGTCGGAATTGAATACAACAGGCACAATGACGACATCTGTCCGGGAGAGTAATCCTTCTAACTGTCAGAATTTTAATTCTTTCCTGGGTTCCCAGTAATAGACTCCGATGGACATGGGATGGTTTACTGTAACCTGTGGACCTTCAACTTGACGAAGAAGCACAGATATTGCGTCGGAATTGAATACAACAGGCACCATGCCGACTTCTGTCCGGGAGAGTAATGCTTCTATCTGTCAGAATTTTAATTCTTTCCTGGGTTCCCAGTAATAGACTCCGATGGACATGGGATGGTTTACTGTAACCTGTGGACCTTCAACTTGACGAAGAAGCTCAGATATTGCGTCGGAATTGAATACAACAGGCACCATGCCGACTTCTGTCCGGGAGAGTAATGCTTCTATCTGTCTGTGCTTTGATTCTTTACTGGAATTCCAGTAATAGATTCCGATGGACATGGGAAGGTTTACTGTAACCTGAGGACATTCAACTTGACGAAGAAACACAGATATTGCGTCGGAATTGAATACAACAGGGACCATGCCGACTTCTGTCCGGGAGAGTAATGCTTCAATCTGTCTGTGCTTTGATTCTTTGCTGGGATCCCAGTAATAGATTTCGATGTTCATGGGAAGGTTTACTGTAACCTGTGGACCTTCAACTTGACGAAGAAACACAGAAATTGCGCCGGAATTGAATACAACAGGCACAATGATGATATCTGTCCGGGAGAGTAATCCTTCTAACTGTCAGAATTTTAATTCTTTCCTGGGATTCCAGTAATAGACTCCGATGGACATGGGAATGTTTACTGTAACCTGTGGACCTTCAACTTGACGAAGAAACACAGATATTGCGTCGGAATTGAATACAACAGGCACCATGCCGACTTCTGTCCGGGAGAGTAATGCTTCAATCTGTCTGTGCTTTGATTCTTTGCTGGGATCCCAGTAATAGATTTCGATGTTCATGGGAAGGTTTACTGTAACCTGTGGACCTTCAACTTGACGAAGAAACACAGAAATTGCGCCGGAATTGAATACAACAGGCACAATGATGATATCTGTCCGGGAGAGTAATCCTTCTACCTGTCAGAATTTTAATTCTTTCCTGGGATTCCAGTAATAGACTCCGATGGACATGGGAAGGTTTACTGTAACCTGTGGACCTTCAACTTGACGAAGAAACACAGATATTGCGTCGGAATTGAATACAACAGGCATCATGCCGACTTCTGTCCGGGAGAGTAATGCTTCTATCTGTCTGTGCTTTGATTCATTGCTGGGATTCCAGTAATAGATTCCGATGGACATGGGAAGGTTTACTGTAACCTGAGGACATTCAACTTGACGACGAAACATAGATATTGCGTCGGAATTGAATACAACAGGCACCATGCCGACTTCTGTTCTTGAGAGTTATGCCTCTATCTGTTTGTGCTTTGATTCTTTGCTGGGATTCCAGTAATAGATTCCGATGGACATGGGAAGGTTTACTGTAACCTGTGGACCTTCAACCTGACAAAGAAACACAGATATTACGTCGGAATTGAATACAACAGGCACAATGACGACATCTGTCCGGGAGAGTAATCCTTCTAACTGTCAGAATTTTAATTCTTTCCTGGGTTCCCAGTAATAGACTCCGATGGACATGGGATGGTTTACTGTAACCCGTGGACCTTCAACTTGACGAAGAAGCACAGATATTGCGTCGGAATTGAATACAACAGGCACCATGCCGACTTCTGTCCGGGAGAGTAATGCTTCTATCTGTCTGTGCTTTGATTCTTTACTGGAATTCCAGTAATAGATTCCGATGGACATGGGAAGGTTTACTGTAACCTGAGGACATTCAACTTGACGAAGAAACACAGATATTGCGTCGGAATTGAATACAACAGGGACCATGCCGACTTCTGTCCGGGAGAGTAATGCTTCTATCTGTCTGTGCTTTGATTCTTTGCTGGGAATCCAGTAATAGATTCCGATGGACATGGGAAGGTTTACTGTAACCTGTGGACATTCAACTTGACGAAGAAACACAGATATTGCGACGGAATTTAATACAACAGGCACCATGCCGACTTCTGTCCGGGGGAGTAATGCTTCTATCTGTCTGTGCTTTGATTCTTTGCTGGGATTCCAGTAATAGATTCCGATGGACATGGGAATGTTTACTGTAACCTGTGGACATTCAACATGACGATGAAACACAGAAATTGCGTCGGAATTGAATACATCAAGCACCATGCCGACTTGTGTCCGGGAGAGCAATGCATTCATCTGTCTTTGTTTTGATTCTTTCCTGGGATTCCAGTAATAGATTCCGATCGACATGGGAAGATTTACTGTAACCAGTGGACCATCAACTTGACGAAGAAACACAGATATTGCGTCGCAATCGAATACAACAGGCACCATGCCGACTTCTGTCCGGGAGAGTAATGCTTCTATCTGTCTGTGCTTTGATTCTTTGCTGGGATTCCAGTAATAGATTCCGATGGACATGGCAAGGTTTACTGTAACCTGTGGACCTTCAACTTGTCGATGAAACACAGAAATTGCGTCGGAATTGAATACAACAGGCACAGTGACGACATCTGTCCGGGAGAGTAATCCTTCTAACTGTCAGAATTTTAATTCTTTCCTGGGATTCCAGTAATAGACTCCGATGGACATGGGAAGGTTTACTGTAACCTGTGGACCTTCAACTTCACGAAGAAACACAGATATTGCGTCGGAATTGAATAGAACAGGCACCATGACGAATTCTGTAAGGGAGAGTAATGCTTCTATCTGTCTGTGCTTTGATTCTTTGCTGGGATTCCAGTAATAGATTCCAGGGGACATGGGAAGGTTTACTGTAACCTGTGGACCTTCAACTTGACGATGAAACACAGATATTGCGTCGGAATTGAATACAACAGGCACAATGACGGCATCTGTCCGGGAGAGTAATCCTTCTAACTGTCAGAGTTTTAATTCTTCCCTGGGATTCCAGTAATAGACTCCGATGGACATGGGAAGGTTTACTGTAACCTGTGGACCTTCAACTTGACGAAGAAACACAGATATTGCGTCGGAATTGATTACAAATGGCACCGTGCCGACTTCTGTCCGGGAGAGTAATGCTTCTATCTGTCTGTGCTTTGATTCTTTGCTGGGATTCCACTAATAGATTCCGATGGACATGGGAAGGTTTACTGTAACCTGTGGACCTTCAACTTGACGATGAAACACAGAAATTGCGTCGGAATTGAATACAACAGGCACAATGACGACATCTGTCCGGGAGAGTAATCCTTAAACTGTCAGAATTTTAATTCTTTCTTGGGATTCCATTAATAGACTCCAATGGACGTCGGAAGGTTTACTGTAACCTGTGGACCTTCAACTTGACGAAGAAACACAGATATTGCGTCGGAATTGAATACAACAGGCATCATGCCGACTTCTGTCCGGGAGAGTAATGCTTCTATCTGTCTGTGCTTTGATTCTTTGCTGGGATTCCAGTAATAGATTCCGATGGACATGGGAAGGTTTACTGTAACCTGAGGACATTCAACTTGACGAAAAAACACAGATATTGCGTCGGAATTGAATACAACAGGCACCATGCCGACTTCTGTCCGGGAGAGTAATGCTTCTATCTGTCTGAGATTTGATTCTTTGCTGGGTTTCCAGTGATAGATTCCGATGGACATGGGAAGGTTTACTGTAACCTGTGGACCTTTAACTTGACGACGAAACACAGATATTGCGTCGGAATTGAATACAACAGGCACCATGCCGACTTCTGTCCGGGAGAGTTATGCCTCTATCTGTTTGTGCTTTGATTCTTTGCTGGGATTCCAGTAATAGATTCCGATGGACATGGGAAGGTTTACTGTAACCTGTGGACCTTCAACCTGACAAAGAAACACAGATATTACGTCGGAATTGAATACAACAGGCACAATGACGACATCTGTCCGGGAGAGTAATCCTTCTAACTGTCAGAATTTTAATTCTTTCCTGGGTTCCCAGTAATAGACTCCGATGGACATGGGATGGTTTACTGTAACCTGTGGACCTTCAACTTGACGAAGAAGCACAGATATTGCGTCGGAATTGAATACAACAGGCACCATGCCGACTTCTGTCCGGGAGAGTAATGCTTCTATCTGTCTGTGCTTTGATTCTTTACTGGAATTCCAGTAATAGATTCCGATGGACATGGGAAGGTTTACTGTAACCTGAGGACATTCAACTTGACGAAGAAACACAGATATTGCGTCGGAATTGAATACAACAGGGACCATGCCGACTTCTGTCCGGGAGAGTAATGCTTCAATCTGTCTGTGCTTTGATTCTTTGCTGGGATCCCAGTAATAGATTTCGATGTTCATGGGAAGGTTTACTGTAACCTGTGGACCTTCAACTTGACGAAGAAACACAGAAATTGCGCCGGAATTGAATACAACAGGCACAATGATGATATCTGTCCGGGAGAGTAATCCTTCTAACTGTCAGAATTTTAATTCTTTCCTGGGATTCCAGTAATAGACTCCGATGGACATGGGATGGTTTACTGTAACCTGTGGACCTTCAACTTGACGAAGAAGCTCAGATATTGCGTCGGAATTGAATACAACAGGCACCATGCCGACTTCTGTCCGGGAGAGTAATGCTTCTATCTGTCTGTGCTTTGATTCTTTACTGGAATTCCAGTAATAGATTCCGATGGACATGGGAAGGTTTACTGTAACCTGAGGACATTCAACTTGACGAAGAAACACAGATATTGCGTCGGAATTGAATACAACAGGGACCATGCCGACTTCTGTCCGGGAGAGTAATGCTTCAATCTGTCTGTGCTTTGATTCTTTGCTGGGATCCCAGTAATAGATTTCGATGTTCATGGGAAGGTTTACTGTAACCTGTGGACCTTCAACTTGACGAAGAAACACAGAAATTGCGCCGGAATTGAATACAACAGGCACAATGATGATATCTGTCCGGGAGAGTAATCCTTCTACCTGTCAGAATTTTAATTCTTTCCTGGGATTCCAGTAATAGACTCCGATGGACATGGGAAGGTTTACTGTAACCTGTGGACCTTCAACTTGACGAAGAAACACAGAAATTGCGTCGGAATTGAATACAACAGGCACCATGCCGACTTCTCTCCGGGAGAGTAATGCTTCTAACTATCTGTCCTTTAACTCTTTCCTGAGAATCCAGTAATAGATTCCGATGGACATCGGAAGGTTTACTGTAACCTGTGGACCTTCAACTTGACGATGAAACACAGAAATTGCGTCGGAATTGAATACAACAGGCACCATGCCGACTTCTGTCCAGGAGAGTAATGCTTCCAACTGTCTGTTCTTTGACTCTTTCCTGGGATGCCAGTAATAGATTCGGATGGACATGGGAAGGTTTACTTTACCATGTGGACCTTCAACTTGACGGTGAAACACAGAAATTGCGTCGGAATTGAATACAACAGGCACCATGCCGACTTAAGTCCGGGAGAGTAATGCTTCTATCTGTCTGTGCTTTGATTCTTTGCTGGGATTCCAGTAATAGATTCCGATGGACATGGGAAGGTTTACTTTGAGCTATGGACCTTCAACTTGACGATGAAACACAGAAATTGCGTCGGAATTGAATACAACAGGCACAATGACGACATCAGTCCGGGAGAGTAATCCTTCTAACTGTCAGAATTTTAATTCTTTCCTGGGATTCCAGTAATAGACTCCGATGGACATGGGAATGTATACTGTAACCTGTGGACCTTCAACTTGACGAAGAAACACAGATATTGCGTCGGAATTGAATACAACAGGCACCATGCCGACTTCTGTCCGGGAGAGTAATGCTTCAATCTGTCTGTGCTTTGATTCTTTGCTGGGATCCCAGTAATAGATTTCGATGTTCATGGGAAGGTTTACTGTAACCTGTGGACCTTCAACTTGACGAAGAAACACAGAAA
The DNA here is from genome assembly GCF_021461395.2 of Schistocerca americana. NCBI lineage: Eukaryota > Metazoa > Arthropoda > Insecta > Orthoptera > Acrididae > Schistocerca > Schistocerca americana. The sequence continues at coordinate 33,972,427 of NC_060122.1, read as the reverse complement.
TTGCGCCGGAATTGAATACAACAGGCACAATGATGATATCTGTCCGGGAGAGTAATCCTTCTAACTGTCAGAATTTTAATTCTTTCCTGGGATTCCAGTAATAGACTCCGATGGACATGGGAAGGTTTTCTGTAACCTGTGGACCTTCAACTTGACGAAGAAGCACAGATATTGCGTCGGAATTGAATACAACAGGCACCATGCCGACTTCTGTCCGGGGAAGTAATGCTTCTATCTGTCTGTGCTTTGATTCTTTGCTGGGATTCCAGTAATAGTTTCCGATGGACATGGGAAGGTTTACTGTAACCTGTGGACCTTCAACTTGACGATGAAACACAGAAATTGCGTCGGAATTGAATACAACAGGCACAATGACGACATCTGTCCAGGAGAGTAATGCTTCTATCTGTCTGTGCTTTGATTCTTTGCTGGGATTCCAGTAATAGATTGCGATGGACATGGGAAGGTTTACTGTAACCTGTGGACCTTCAACTTGACGAAGAAGCACAGATATTGCGTCGGAATTGAATACAACAGGCACAATGACGACTTCTGTCCGGGAGAGTAATGCTTCTATCTGTCTGTGATTGGATTCCTTACTGGGATTCCAGTAATAGATTCCGATGGACGTGGGAAGGTTTTCTGTAACCAGTGGACCTTCAACTTGACGATGAAACACAGAAATTGCGTCGGAATTGAATACAACAGGCACAATGGCGACATCTGTCCGGGAGAGTAATGCTTCTAACTGTCAGAATTTTAATTCTTTCCTGGGATTCCATTAATAGACTCCGATGGACATGGGAACGTTTACTGTAACCTGTGGACCTTCAACTTGACGAAGAAACACAGATATTGCGTCGGAATTGAATACAACAGGCATCATGCCGACTTCTGTCCGGGAGAGTAATGCTTCTATCTGTCTGTGCTTTGATTCTTTGCTGGGATTCCAGTAATACATTCCGATGGACATGGGAAGGTTTACTGTAACCTGAGGACATTCAACTTGACGAAGAAACACAGATATTACGTCGGAATTGACAACAACAGGCACCATGCCGACTTCTGTCCGGGAGAGTTATGCCTCTATCTGTTTGTGCTTTGATTCTTTGCTGGGATTCCAGTAATAGATTCCGATGGACATGGGAAGGTTTACTGTAACCTGTGGACCTTCAACCTGACGAAGAAACACAGATATTATGTCGGAATTGAATACAACAGGCACAATGACGACATCTGTCCGGGAGAGTAATCCTTCTAACTGTCAGAATTTTAATTCTTTCCTGGGTTCCCAGTAATAGACTCCGATGGACATGGGATGGTTTACTGTAACCTGTGGACCTTCAACTTGACGAAGAAGCACAGATATTGCGTCGGAATTGAATACAACAGGCACCATGCCGACTTCTGTCCGGGAGAGTAATGCTTCTATCTGTCTGTGCTTTGATTCTTTACTGGAATTCCAGTAATAGATTCCGATGGACATGGGAAGGTTTACTGTAACCTGAGGACATTCAACTTGACGAAGAAACACAGATATTGCGTCGGAATTGAATACAACAGGGACCATGCCGACTTCTGTCCGGGAGAGTAATGCTTCAATCTGTCTGTGCTTTGATTCTTTGCTGGGATCCCAGTAATAGATTTCGATGTTCATGGGAAGGTTTACTGTAACCTGTGGACCTTCAACTTGACGAAGAAACACAGAAATTGCGCCGGAATTGAATACAACAGGCACAATGATGATATCTGTCCGGGAGAGTAATCCTTCTAACTGTCAGAATTTTAATTCTTTCCTGGGACTCCAGTAATAGACTCCGATGGACATGGGAATGTTTACTGTAACCTGTGGACCTTCAACTTGACGAAGAAACACAGATATTGCGTCGGAATTGAATACAACAGGCACCATGCCGACTTCTGTCCGGGAGAGTAATGCTTCAATCTGTCTGTGCTTTGATTCTTTGCTGGGATCCCAGTAATAGATTTCGATGTTCATGGGAAGGTTTACTCTAACCTGTGGACCTTCAACTTGACGAAGAAACACAGAAATTGCGCCGGAATTGAATACAGCAGGCACAATGCTGATATCTGTCCGGGAGAGTAATCCTTCTACCTGTCAGAATTTTAATTCTTTCCTGGGATTCCAGTAATAGACTCCGATGGACATGGGAAGGTTTACTGTAACCTGTGGACCTTCAACTTGACGAAGAAACACAGATATTGCGTCGGAATTGAATACAACAGGCATCATGCCGACTTCTGTCCGGGAGAGTAATGCTTCTATCTGTCTGTGCTTTGATTCTTTGGTGGGATTCCAGTAATAGATTCCGATGGACATGGGAAGGTTTACTGTAACCTGTGGACCTTCAACCTGACAAAGAAACACAGATATTACGTCGCAATTGAATACAACAGGCACCATGCCGACTTCTGTTCTTGAGAGTTATGCCTCTATCTGTTTGTGCTTTGATTCTTTGCTGGGATTCCAGTAATAGATTCCGATGGACATGGGAAGGTTTACTGTAACCTGTGGACCTTCAACTTGACGAAGAAACACAGATATTGCGTCGGAATTGAATACAACAGGCATCATGCCGACTTCTGTCCGGGAGAGTAATGCTTCTATCTGTCTGTGCTTTGATTCTTTGCTGGGATTCCAGTAATAGATTCCGATGGACATGGGAAGGTTTACTGTAACCTGTGGAACTTCAACCTGACAAAGAAACACAGATATTACGTCGCAATTGAATACAACAGGCACCATGCCGACTTCTGTTCTTGAGAGTTATGCCTCTATCTGTTTGTGCTTTGATTCTTTGCTGGGATTCCAGTAATAGATTCCGATGGACATGGGAAGGTTTACTGTAACCTGTGGACCTTCAACTTGACGAAGAAACACAGATATTGCGTCGGAATTGAATACAACAGGCACCATGCCGACTTCTGTTCTTGAGAGTTATGCCTCTATCTGTTTGTGCTTTGATTCTTTGCTGGGATTCCAGTAATAGATTACGATGGACATGTGAAGGTTTACTGTAACCTGTGGACCTTCAACCTGACAAAGAAACACAGATATTACGTCGCAATTGAATACAACAGGCACAATGACGACATCTGTCCGGGAGAGTAATCCTTCTAACTGTCAGAATTTTAATTCTTTCCTGGGTTCCCAGTAATAGACTCCGATGGACATGAGATGGTTTACTGTAACCTGTGGACCTTCAACTTGACGAAGAAGCACAGATATTGCGTCGGAATTGAATACAACAGGCACCATGCCGACTTCTGTCCAGGAGAGTAATGCTTCTATCTGTCTGTGCTTTGATTCTTTACTGGAATTCCAGTAATAGATTCCGATGGACATGGGAAGGTTTACTGTAACCTGAGGACATTCAACTTGACGAAGAAACACAGATATTGCGTCGGAATTGAATACAACAGGGACCATGCCGACTTCTGTCCGGGAGAGTAATGCTTCTATCTGTTTGTGCTTTGATTCTTTACTGGGATTCCAGTAATAGATTCCGATGGACATGGGAAGGTTTACTGTAACCTGTGGACCTTCAACCTGACGACGAAACATAGATATTGCGTCGGAATTGAATACAACAGGCACCATGCCGACTTCTGTTCTTGAGAGTTATGCCTCTATCTGTTTGTGCTTTGATTCTTTGCTGGGATTCCAGTAATAGATTCCGATGGACATGGGAAGGTTTACTGTAACCTGTGGACCTTCAACCTGACAAAGAAACACAGATATTACGTCGGAATTGAATACAACAGGCACAATGACGACATCTGTCCGGGAGAGTAATCCTTCTACCTGTCAGAATTTTAATTCTTTCCTGGGATTCCAGTAATAGACTCCGATGGACATGGGAAGGTTTACTGTAACCTGTGGACCTTCAAGTTGACGAAGAAACACAGATATTGCGTCGGAATTGAATACAACAGGCATCATGCCGACTTCTGTCCGGGAGAGTAATGCTTCTATCTGTCTGTGCTTTGATTCTTTGCTGGGATTCCAGTAATAGATTCCGATGGACATGGGAAGGTTTACTGTAACCTGAGGACATTCAACTTGACGACGAAACATAGATATTGCGTCGGAATTGAATACAACAGGCACCATGCCGACTTCTGTTCTTGAGAGTTATGCCTCTATCTGTTTGTGCTTTGATTCTTTGCTGGGATTCCAGTAATAGATTCCGATGGACATGGGAAGGTTTACTGTAACCTGTGGACCTTCAACCTGACAAAGAAACACAGATATTACGTCGGAATTGAATACAACAGGCACAATGACGACATCTGTCCGGGAGAGTAATCCTTCTAACTGTCAGAATTTTAATTCTTTCCTGGGTTCCCAGTAATAGACTCCGATGGACATGGGATGGTTTACTGTAACCTGTGGACCTTCAACTTGACGAAGAAGCACAGATATTGCGTCGGAATTGAATACAACAGGCACCATGCCGACTTCTGTCCGGGAGAGTAATGCTTCTATCTGTCAGAATTTTAATTCTTTCCTGGGTTCCCAGTAATAGACTCCGATGGACATGGGATGGTTTACTGTAACCTGTGGACCTTCAACTTGACGAAGAAGCTCAGATATTGCGTCGGAATTGAATACAACAGGCACCATGCCGACTTCTGTCCGGGAGAGTAATGCTTCTATCTGTCTGTGCTTTGATTCTTTACTGGAATTCCAGTAATAGATTCCGATGGACATGGGAAGGTTTACTGTAACCTGAGGACATTCAACTTGACGAAGAAACACAGATATTGCGTCGGAATTGAATACAACAGGGACCATGCCGACTTCTGTCCGGGAGAGTAATGCTTCAATCTGTCTGTGCTTTGATTCTTTGCTGGGATCCCAGTAATAGATTTCGATGTTCATGGGAAGGTTTACTGTAACCTGTGGACCTTCAACTTGACGAAGAAACACAGAAATTGCGCCGGAATTGAATACAACAGGCACAATGATGATATCTGTCCGGGAGAGTAATCCTTCTAACTGTCAGAATTTTAATTCTTTCCTGGGATTCCAGTAATAGACTCCGATGGACATGGGAATGTTTACTGTAACCTGTGGACCTTCAACTTGACGAAGAAACACAGATATTGCGTCGGAATTGAATACAACAGGCACCATGCCGACTTCTGTCCGGGAGAGTAATGTTTCAATCTGTCTGTGCTTTGATTCTTTGCTGGGATCCCAGTAATAGATTTCGATGTTCATGGGAAGGTTTACTGTAACCTGTGGACCTTCAACTTGACGAAGAAACACAGAAATTGCGCCGGAATTGAATACAACAGGCACAATGATGATATCTGTCCGGGAGAGTAATCCTTCTACCTGTCAGAATTTTAATTCTTTCCTGGGTTCCCAGTAATAGACTCCGATGGACATGGGATGGTTTACTGTAACCCGTGGACCTTCAACTTGACGAAGAAGCACAGATATTGCGTCGGAATTGAATACAACAGGCACCATGCCGACTTCTGTCCGGGAGAGTAATGCTTCTATCTGTCTGTGCTTTGATTCTTTACTGGAATTCCAGTAATAGATTCCGATGGACATGGGAAGGTTTACTGTAACCTGAGGACATTCAACTTGACGAAGAAACACAGATATTGCGTCGGAATTGAATACAACAGGGACCATGCCGACTTCTGTCCGGGAGAGTAATGCTTCTATCTGTCTGTGCTTTGATTCTTTGCTGGGAATCCAGTAATAGATTCCGATGGACATGGGAAGGTTTACTGTAACCTGTGGACATTCAACTTGACGAAGAAACACAGATATTGCGACGGAATTTAATACAACAGGCACCATGCCGACTTCTGTCCGGGGGAGTAATGCTTCTATCTGTCTGTGCTTTGATTCTTTGCTGGGATTCCAGTAATAGATTCCGATGGACATGGGAATCTTTACTGTAACCTGTGGACATTCAACATGACGATGAAACACAGAAATTGCGTCGGAATTGAATACATCAAGCACCATGCCGACTTGTGTCCGGGAGAGCAATGCATTCATCTGTCTTTGTTTTGATTCTTTCCTGGGATTCCAGTAATAGATTCCGATCGACATGGGAAGATTTACTGTAACCAGTGGACCATCAACTTGACGAAGAAACACAGATATTGCGTCGCAATCGAATACAACAGGCACCATGCCGACTTCTGTCCGGGAGAGTAATGCTTCTATCTGTCTGTGCTTTGATTCTTTGCTGGGATTCCAGTAATAGATTCCGATGGACATGGCAAGGTTTACTGTAACCTGTGGACCTTCAACTTGTCGATGAAACACAGAAATTGCGTCGGAATTGAATACAACAGGCACAGTGACGACATCTGTCCGGGAGAGTAATCCTTCTAACTGTCAGAATTTTAATTCTTTCCTGGGATTCCAGTAATAGACTCCGATGGACATGGGAAGGTTTACTGTAACCTGTGGACCTTCAACTTCACGAAGAAACACAGATATTGCGTCGGAATTGAATAGAACAGGCACCATGACGAATTCTGTAAGGGAGAGTAATGCTTCTATCTGTCTGTGCTTTGATTCTTTGCTGGGATTCCAGTAATAGATTCCAGGGGACATGGGAAGGTTTACTGTAACCTGTGGACCTTCAACTTGACGATGAAACACAGATATTGCGTCGGAATTAAATACAACAGGCACAATGACGGCATCTGTCCGGGAGAGTAATCCTTCTAACTGTCAGAGTTTTAATTCTTCCCTGGGATTCCAGTAATAGACTCCGATGGACATGGGAAGGTTTACTGTAACCTGTGGACCTTCAACTTGACGAAGAAACACAGATATTGCGTCGGAATTGATTACAAATGGCACCGTGCCGACTTCTGTCCGGGAGAGTAATGCTTCTATCTGTCTGTGCTTTGATTCTTTGCTGGGATTCCACTAATAGATTCCGATGGACATGGGAAGGTTTACTGTAACCTGTGGACCTTCAACTTGACGATGAAACACAGAAATTGCTTCGGAATTGAATACAACAGGCACAATGACGACATCTGTCCGGGAGAGTAATCCTTAAACTGTCAGAATTTTAATTCTTTCTTGGGATTCCATTAATAGACTCCAATGGACATCGGAAGGTTTACTGTAACCTGTGGACCTTCAACTTGACGAAGAAACACAGATATTGCGTCGGAATTGAATACAACAGGCATCATGCCGACTTCTGTCCAGGAGAGTAATGCTTCTATCTGTCTGTGCTTTGATTCTTTGCTGGGATTCCAGTAATAGATTCCGATGGACATGGGAAGGTTTACTGTAACCTGAGGACATTCAACTTGACGAAAAAACACAGATATTGCGTCGGAATTGAATACAACAGGCACCATGCCGACTTCTGTCCGGGAGAGTAATGCTTCTATCTGTCTGAGATTTGATTCTTTGCTGGGTTTCCAGTGATAGATTCCGATGGACATGGGAAGGTTTACTGTAACCTGTGGACCTTTAACTTGACGACGAAACACAGATATTGCGTCGGAATTGAATACAACAGGCACCATGCCGACTTCTGTCCGGGGCAGTTATGCCTCTATCTGTTTGTGCTTTGATTCTTTGCTGGGATTCCAGTAATAGATTCCGATGGACATGGGAAGGTTTACTGTAACCTGTGGACCTTCAACCTGACAAAGAAACACAGATATTACGTCGGAATTGAATACAACAGGCACAATGACGACATCTGTCCGGGAGAGTAATCCTTCTAACTGTCAGAATTTTAATTCTTTCCTGGGTTCCCAGTAATAGACTCCGATGGACATGGGATGGTTTACTGTAACCTGTGGACCTTCAACTTGACGAAGAAGCACAGATATTGCGTCGGAATTGAATACAACAGGCACCATGCCGACTTCTGTCCGGGAGAGTAATGCTTCTATCTGTCAGAATTTTAATTCTTTCCTGGGTTCCCAGTAATAGACTCCGATGGACATGGGATGGTTTACTGTAACCTGTGGACCTTCAACTTGACGAAGAAGCTCAGATATTGCGTCGGAATTGAATACAACAGGCACCATGCCGACTTCTGTCCGGGAGAGTAATGCTTCTATCTGTCTGTGCTTTGATTCTTTACTGGAATTCCAGTAATAGATTCCGATGGACATGGGAAGGTTTACTGTAACCTGAGGACATTCAACTTGACGAAGAAACACAGATATTGCGTCGGAATTGAATACAACAGGGACCATGCCGACTTCTGTCCGGGAGAGTAATGCTTCAATCTGTCTGTGCTTTGATTCTTTGCTGGGATCCCAGTAATAGATTTCGATGTTCATGGGAAGGTTTACTGTAACCTGTGGACCTTCAACTTGACGAAGAAACACAGAAATTGCGCCGGAATTGAATACAACAGGCACAATGATGATATCTGTCCGGGAGAGTAATCCTTCTAACTGTCAGAATTTTAATTCTTTCCTGGGATTCCAGTAATAGACTCCGATGGACATGGGATGGTTTACTGTAACCTGTGGACCTTCAACTTGACGAAGAAGCTCAGATATTGCGTCGGAATTGAATACAACAGGCACCATGCCGACTTCTGTCCGGGAGAGTAATGCTTCTATCTGTCTGTGCTTTGATTCTTTACTGGAATTCCAGTAATAGATTCCGATGGACATGGGAAGGTTTACTGTAACCTGAGGACATTCAACTTGACGAAGAAACACAGATATTGCGTCGGAATTGAATACAACAGGGACCATGCCGACTTCTGTCCGGGAGAGTAATGCTTCAATCTGTCTGTGCTTTGATTCTTTGCTGGGATCCCAGTAATAGATTTCGATGTTCATGGGAAGGTTTACTGTAACCTGTGGACCTTCAACTTGACGAAGAAACACAGAAATTGCGCCGGAATTGAATACAACAGGCACAATGATGATATCTGTCCGGGAGAGTAATCCTTCTAACTGTCAGAATTTTAATTCTTTCCTGGGATTCCAGTAATAGACTCCGATGGACATGGGAATGTTTACTGTAACCTGTGGACCTTCAACTTGACGAAGAAACACAGATATTGCGTCGGAATTGAATACAACAGGCACCATGCCGACTTCTGTCCGGGAGAGTAATGCTTCAATCTGTCTGTGCTTTGATTCTTTGCTGGGATCCCAGTAATAGATTTCGATGTTCATGGGAAGGTTTACTGTAACCTGTGGACCTTCAACTTGACGAAGAAACACAGAAATTGCGCCGGAATTGAATACAACAGGCACAATGATGATATCTGTCCGGGAGAGTAATCCTTCTACCTGTCAGAATTTTAATTCTTTCCTGGGATTCCAGTAATAGACTCCGATGGACATGGGAAGGTTTACTGTAACCTGTGGACCTTCAACTTGACGAAGAAACACAGATATTGCGTCGGAATTGAATACAACAGGCATCATGCCGACTTCTGTCCGGGAGAGTAATGCTTCTATCTGTCTGTGCTTTGATTCATTGCTGGGATTCCAGTAATAGATTCCGATGGACATGGGAAGGTTTACTGTAACCTGAGGACATTCAACTTGACGAAGAAACACAGATATTGCGTCGGAATTGAATACAACAGGGACCATGCCGACTTCTGTCCGGGAGAGTAATGCTTCTATCTGTCTGTGCTTTGATTCTTTGCTGGGAATCCAGTAATAGATTCCGATGGACATGGGAAGGTTTACTGTAACCTGTGGACCTTCAACTTGACGAAGAAACACAGATATTGCGACGGAATTTAATACAACAGGCACCATGCCGACTTCTGTCCGGGGGAGTAATGCTTCTATCTGTCTGTGCTTTGATTCTTTGCTGGGATTCCAGTAATAGATTCCGATGGACATGGGAATGTTTACTGTAACCTGTGGACATTCAACATGACGATGAAACACAGAAATTGCGTCGGAATTGAATACATCAAGCACCATGCCGACTTGTGTCCGGGAGAGCAATGCATTCATCTGTCTTTGTTTTGATTCTTTCCTGGGATTCCAGTAATAGATTCCGATCGACATGGGAAGATTTACTGTAACCAGTGGACCATCAACTTGACGAAGAAACACAGATATTGCGTCGCAATCGAATACAACAGGCACCATGCCGACTTCTGTCCGGGAGAGTAATGCTTCTATCTGTCTGTGCTTTGATTCTTTGCTGGGATTCCAGTAATAGATTCCGATGGACATGGCAAGGTTTACTGTAACCTGTGGACCTTCAACTTGTCGATGAAACACAGAAATTGCGTCGGAATTGAATACAACAGGCACAGTGACGACATCTGTCCGGGAGAGTAATCCTTCTAACTGTCAGAATTTTAATTCTTTCCTGGGATTCCAGTAATAGACTCCGATGGACATGGGAAGGTTTACTGTAACCTGTGGACCTTCAACTTCACGAAGAAACACAGATATTGCGTCGGAATTGAATAGAACAGGCACCATGACGAATTCTGTAAGGGAGAGTAATGCTTCTATCTGTCTGTGATTTGATTCTTTGCTGGGATTCCAGTAATAGATTCCAAGGGACATGGGAAGGTTTACTGTAACCTGTGGACCTTCAACTTGACGATGAAACACAGATATTGCGTCGGAATTGAATACAACAGGCACAATGACGGCATCTGTCCGGGAGAGTAATCCTTCTAACTGTCAGAGTTTTAATTCTTCCCTGGGATTCCAGTAATAGACTCCGATGGACATGGGAAGGTTTACTGTAACCTGTGGACCTTCAACTTGACGAAGAAACACAGATATTGCGTCGGAATTGATTACAAATGGCACCGTGCCGACTTCTGTCCGGGAGAGTAATGCTTCTATCTGTCTGTGCTTTGATTCTTTGCTGGGATTCCACTAATAGATTCCGATGGACATGGGAAGGTTTACTGTAACCTGTGGACCTTCAACTTGACGATGAAACACAGAAATTGCGTCGGAATTGAATACAACAGGCACAATGACGACATCTGTCCGGGAGAGTAATCCTTAAACTGTCAGAATTTTAATTCTTTCTTGGGATTCCATTAATAGACTCCAATGGACATCGGAAGGTTTACTGTAACCTGTGGACCTTCAACTTGACGAAGAAACACAGATATTGCGTCGGAATTGAATACAACAGGCATCATGCCGACTTCTGTCCGGGAGAGTAATGCTTCTATCTGTCTGTGCTTTGATTCTTTGCTGGGATTCCAGTAATAGATTCCGATGGACATGGGAAGGTTTACTGTAACCTGAGGACATTCAACTTGACGAAAAAACACAGATATTGCGTCGGAATTGAATACAACAGGCACCATGCCGACTTCTGTCCGGGAGAGTAATGCTTCTATCTGTCTGTGATTTGATTCTTTGCTGGGTTTCCAGTGATAGATTCCGATGGACATGGGAAGGTTTACTGTAACCTGTGGACCTTTAACTTGACGACGAAACACAGATATTGCGTCGGAATTGAATACAACAGGCACCATGCCGACTTCTGTCCGGGAGAGTTATGCCTCTATCTGTTTGTGCTTTGATTCTTTGCTGGGATTCCAGTAATAGATTCCGATGGACATGGAAAGGTTTACTGTAACCTGTGGACCCTCAACCTGACGAAGAAACACAGATATTGCGTCGGAATTGAATACAACAGGCACAATGACGACATCTGTCCGGGAGAGTAATCCTTCTAACTGTCAGAATTTTAATTCTTTCCTGGGTTCCCAGTAATAGACTCCGATGGACATGGATGGTTTACTGTAACCTGTGGACCTTCAACTTGACGAAGAAGCACAGATATTGCGTCGGAATTGAATTCAACAGGCACCATGCCGATTTCTGTCCGGGAGAGTAATGCTTCTATCTGTCTGTGCTTTGATTCTTTGCTGGGATTCCAGTAATAGATTCCGATGGACATGGGAAGGTTTACTGTAACCTGAGGACATTCAACTTGTCGAAGAAACACAGATATTGCGTCGGAATTGAGTAAAACAGGGACCATGCCGACTTCTGTCCGGGAAAGTAATGCTTCTATCTGTCTGTGCTTTGATTCTTTGCTGGGATTCCAGTAATAGATTCCGATGGACATGGGAATGTTTACTGTAACCTGTGCACATTCAACTTGACGTTGAAACACAGAAATTGCGTCGGAATTGAATACATCAGGCACCATGCCGACTTGTGTCCGCGAGAGCAATGCATTCATCTGTCTGTGCTTTGATTTCTTTCCTGGGATTCCAGTAATTGATTCCGATCGACATGGGAAGATTTACTGTAACCAGAGGACCTTCAACTTGACGAAGAAACACAGATATTGCGTCGGAATTGAATACAACAGGCACCATGCCGAATTCTGTAAGGGAGAGTAATGCTTCTGTCTGTCTGTGCTTTGATTCTTTGCTGGGAATCCAGTAATAGATTCCAAGGGACATGGGAATGTTTACTGTAACCTGTGCACATTCAACTTGACGTTGAAACACAGAAATTGCGTCGGAATTGAATACATCAGGCACCATGCCGACTTGTGTCCGCGAGAGCAATGCATTCATCTGTCTGTGCTTTGATTTCTTTCCTGGGATTCCAGTAATTGATTCCGATCGACATGGGAAGATTTACTGTAACCAGAGGACCTTCAACTTGACGAAGAAGCACAGATATTGCGTCAAAATTGAATACAACAAGCACCATGCCGACTTCTGTCCGGGAGAGTAATGCTTCCATCTGTCTGTGCTTTGATTCTTCGCTGGGATTCCAGTAATAGATTCCGATGGACATGGGAAGGTTTACTGTAACCTGAGGACATTGAACTTGACGGAGAAACACAGATATTGCGTCGGAATTGAATACAACAGGGACCATGCCGACTTCTGTCCGGGAAAGTAATGCTTCTATCTGTCTGTGCTTTGATTCTTTGCTGGGATTCCAGTAATAGATTCCGATGGACATGGGAATGTTTACTGTAACCTGTGCACATTCAACTTGACGTTGAAACACAGAAATTGCGTCGGAATTGAATACATCAGGCACCATGCCGACTTGTGTCCGCGAGAGCAATGCATTCATCTCTCTTTGCTTTGATTCTTTCCTGGGATTCCTGTAATAGATTCCGATCGACATGGGAAGATTTACTGTAACCAGAGGACCTTCAACTTGACGAAGAAACACAGATATTGCGTCGGAATTGAATGCAACAGGCACCATGCCGACTTCTGTCCGGGAGAGTAGTGCTTCTATTTGTCTGTGCTTTGATTCTTTGCTGGGATTCCAGTAATAGATTCCGATGGACATGGGAAGGTTTACTGTAACCTGTGGACCTTCAACTTGACGATGAAACACAGAAATTGCGTCGGAATTGAATACAACAGGCACAATGACGACATCTGTCCGGGAGAGTAATCTTTCTAACTGTCAGAATTTTAATTCTTTCCTGGGATTCCATTAATAGACTCCGATGGACATGGGAAGGTTTACTGTAACCTGTGGACCTTCAACTTGACGAAGAAACACAGATATTGCGTCGGAATTGATTACAAATGGCACCGTGCCGACTTATGTCCGGGAGAGTAATGCTTCTATCAGTCTGTGCTTTGATTCTTTGCTGGGATTCCACTAGTAGATTCCGATGGACATGGGAAGGTTTACTGTAACCTGTGGACCTTCAACTTGACGATGAAACACAGAAATTGCGTCGGAATTGAATACAACAGGCACAATGACGACATCTGTCCGGGAGAGTAATCCTTCTAACTGTCAGAATTTTAATTCTTTCCTTGGATTCCATTAATAGACTCCGATGGACATGGGAAGGTTTACTGTAACCTGTGGACCTTCAACTTGACGAAGAAACACAGATATTGCGTCGGAATTGAATACAACAGGCATCATCCGACTTCTGTCCGGGAGAGTAATGCTTCTATCTGTCTGTGCTTTGATTCTTTGCTGGGATTCAGGTAATCGATTCCGATGGACATGGGAAGGTTTACTGTACCTGAGGACATTCAACTTGACGAAGAAACACAGATATTGCGTCGGAATTGAATACAACAGGCACCATGCCGACTTCTGTCCGAGAGAGTAATGCTTCTATCTGTCTGTGATTTGATTCTTTGCTGGGTTTCCAGTGATAGATTCCGATGGACATGGGAAGGTTTACTGTAACCTGTGGACCTTCAACTTGACGACGAAACACAGATATCGCGTCGGAATTGAATACAACAGGCACCATGCCGACTTCTGTCCGGGAGAGTTATGCCTCTATCTGATTGTGCTTTGATTCTTTGCTGGGATTCCAGTAATAGATTCCGATGGACATGGAAAGGTTTACTGTAACCTGTGGACCTTCAACCTGACGAAGAAACACAGATATTGCGTCGGAATTGAATACAACAGGCACAATGACGACATCTGTCCGGGAGAGTAATCCTTTTAACTGTCAGAATTTTAATTCTTTCCTGTATTCCCAGTAATAGACTCCGATGGACATGGGATGGTTTACTGTAACCTGTGGACCTTCAACTTGGCGAAGAAGCACAGATATTGCGTCGGAATTGAATACAACAGGCACCATGCCGACTTCTGTCCGGGAGAGTAATGCTTCTATCTGTCTGTGCTTTGATTCTTTGCTGGGATTCCAGTAATAGATTCCGATGGACATGGGAAAGTTTACTGTAACCTGAGTACATTCAACTTGACGAAGAAACACAGATATTGCGTCGGAATGGAATACAGCAGGGACCGTGCCGACTTCTGTCCGGGAAAGTAATGCTTCTATCTGTCTGTGCTTTGATTCTTTGCTGGGATTCCAGTAATAGATTCCGATGGACATGGGAATATTTTCTGTAACCTGTGCACATTCAACTTGACGTTGAAACACAGAAATTGCGTCGGAATTGGATACATCAGGCACCATGCCGACTTGTGTCCGGGAGAGCAATGCATTCATCTGTCTGTGCTTTGATTCTTTCCTGGGATTCCTGTAATAGATTCCGATCGACATGGGAAGATTTACTGTAACCAGAGGACCTTCAACTTGACGAAGAAACACAGATATTGCGTCGGAATTGAATGCAACAGGCACCATGCCGACTTCTGTCCGGGAGAGTAATGCTTCTATTTGTCTGTGCTTTGATTCTTTGCTGGGATTCCAGTAATTGATTCCGATGGACATCGCAAGGTTTACTGTAACCTGTGGACCTTCAACTTCACGATGAAACACAGAAATTGCGTCGGAATTGTATACAACTGGCACAGTGACGACATCTGTCCAGGAGAGTAATCCTACTAACTGTCAGAATTTTAATTTTTTCCTGGGATTCCAGTAATAGACTCCGATGGACATGAGAAGTTTTACTGTAACCTGTGGACCTTCAACTTGACGAAGAAACACAGATATTGCGTCGGAATTGAATACAACAGGCACCATGCCGACTTCTGTCCGGGAGAGTAATGCTTCTATCTGTCTGTGCTTTGATTTTTTGCTGGGATTCCAGTAATAGATTCCGATGGACATGGGAAGGTTTACTGTAACCTGTGGACCTTCAACTTGACAATGAAACACAGAAATTGCGTCGGAATTGATACAACAGGCACAATGACGACATCTGCCCGGGAGAGTAATCCTTCTAACTGTCAGAATTTTAATTCTTTCCTGGGATTCCAGTAATTGACTCCGATGGACATGGGAAGGTATACGGTAACCTGTGGACCTTCAACTTGACGAAGAAGCACAGATATTTCGTCGGAATTGAATAGAACAGGCACCATGCCGAATTCTGTAAGGGAGAGTAATGCTTCTATCTGTCTGTGCTTTGATTCTTTGCTGGGATTCCAGTAATAGATTCCGAGGGACATGGGAAGGTTTACTGTAACCTGTGGACCTTCAACTTGACGAAGAAACACAGATATTGCGTCGGAATTGATTACAAATGACACCGTGCCGACTTCTGTCCGGGAGAGTAATGCTTCTATCTGTCTGTGCTTTGATTCTTTGCTGGGATTCCACTAATAGGTTCCGATAGACATGGGAAGGTTTACTGTAACCTGTGGACCTTCAACTTGACGATGAAACACAGAAATTGCGTCGTAATTGAATACAACAGGCACAATGACGACATCTGTCCGGGAGAGTAATCCTTCTAACTGTCAGAATTTTAATTCTTTCCTGGGTTCCCAGTAATAGACTCCGATGGACATGGGATGATTTACTGTAACCTGTGGACCTTCAACTTGACGAAGAAGCACAGATATTGCGTCGGAATTGAATACAGCAGGGACCGTGCCGACTTCTGTCCGGGAAAGTAATGCTTCTATCTGTCTGTGCTTTGATTCTTTGCTGGGATTCCAGTAATAGATTCCGATGGACATGGGAATATTTTCTGTAACCTGTGCACATTCAACTTGACGTTGAAACACAGAAATTGCGTCGGAATAGAATACATCAGGGACCATGCCGACTTGTGTCCGCGAGGGCAATGCATTCATCTGTCTGTGCTTTGATTCTTTCGTGGGATTCCTGTAATAGATTCCGATCGACATGGGAAGATTTACTGTAACCAGGGGACCTTCAACTTGACGAAGAGACACAGATATTGCGTCGGAATTGAATGCAACAGGCACCATGCCGACTTCTGTCCGGGAGAGTAATCCTACTATTTGTCTGTGCTTTGATTCTTCGCTGGGATTCCAGTAATAGATTCCGATGGACATGGCAAGGTTTACTGTAACCTGTGGACCTTCAACTTGACGATGAAACACAGAAATTGCGTCGGAATTGAATACAACAGGCACAGTGACGACATCTGTCCGGGAGAGTAATCCTTCTAACTGTCAGAATTTTAATTTTTTCCTGGGATTCCAGTAATAGACTCCGATGGACATAGGAAGTTTTACTGTAACCTGTGGACCTTCAACTTGACGAAGAAACACAGATATTGCGTCGGAATTGAATACAACAGGCACCATGCCGACTTCTGTCCGGGAGAGTAATGCTTCCATCTGTCTGTGCTTTGATTCTTTGCTGGGATTCCAGTAATAGATTCCGATGGACATGGGAATATTTTCTGTAACCTGTGCACATTCAACTTGACGTTGAAACACAGAAATTGCGTCGGAATTGGATACATCAGGCACCATGCCGACTTGTGTCCGGGAGAGCAATGCATTCATCTGTCTGTGCTTTGATTCTTTCCTGGGATTCCTGTAATAGATTCCGATCGACATGGGAAGATTTACTGTAACCAGAGGACCTTCAACTTGACGAAGAAACACAGATATTGCGTCGGAATTGAATGCAACAGGCACCATGCCGACTTCTGTCCGGGAGAGTAATGCTTCTATTTGTCTGTGCTTTGATTCTTTGCTGGGATTCCAGTAATTGATTCCGATGGACATCGCAAGGTTTACTGTAACCTGTGGACCTTCAACTTCACGATGAAACACAGAAATTGCGTCGGAATTGTATACAACTGGCACAGTGACGACATCTGTCCAGGAGAGTAATCCTACTAACTGTCAGAATTTTAATTTTTTCCTGGGATTCCAGTAATAGACTCCGATGGACATGAGAAGTTTTACTGTAACCTGTGGACCTTCAACTTGACGAAGAAACACAGATATTGCGTCGGAATTGAATACAACAGGCACCATGCCGACTTCTGTCCGGGAGAGTAATGCTTCTATCTGTCTGTGCTTTGATTTTTTGCTGGGATTCCAGTAATAGATTCCGATGGACATGGGAAGGTTTACTGTAACCTGTGGACCTTCAACTTGACAATGAAACACAGAAATTGCGTCGGAATTGATACAACAGGCACAATGACGACATCTGCCCGGGAGAGTAATCCTTCTAACTGTCAGAATTTTAATTCTTTCCTGGGATTCCAGTAATTGACTCCGATGGACATGGGAAGGTATACGGTAACCTGTGGACCTTCAACTTGACGAAGAAGCACAGATATTTCGTCGGAATTGAATAGAACAGGCACCATGCCGAATTCTGTAAGGGAGAGTAATGCTTCTATCTGTCTGTGCTTTGATTCTTTGCTGGGATTCCAGTAATAGATTCCGAGGGACATGGGAAGGTTTACTGTAACCTGTGGACCTTCAACTTGACGAAGAAACACAGATATTGCGTCGGAATTGATTACAAATGACACCGTGCCGACTTCTGTCCGGGAGAGTAATGCTTCTATCTGTCTGTGCTTTGATTCTTTGCTGGGATTCCACTAATAGGTTCCGATAGACATGGGAAGGTTTACTGTAACCTGTGGACCTTCAACTTGACGATGAAACACAGAAATTGCGTCGTAATTGAATACAACAGGCACAATGACGACATCTGTCCGGGAGAGTAATCCTTCTAACTGTCAGAATTTTAATTCTTTCCTGGGTTCCCAGTAATAGACTCCGATGGACATGGGATGATTTACTGTAACCTGTGGACCTTCAACTTGACGAAGAAGCACAGATATTGCGTCGGAATTGAATACAGCAGGGACCGTGCCGACTTCTGTCCGGGAAAGTAATGCTTCTATCTGTCTGTGCTTTGATTCTTTGCTGGGATTCCAGTAATAGATTCCGATGGACATGGGAATATTTTCTGTAACCTGTGCACATTCAACTTGACGTTGAAACACAGAAATTGCGTCGGAATAGAATACATCAGGGACCATGCCGACTTGTGTCCGCGAGGGCAATGCATTCATCTGTCTGTGCTTTGATTCTTTCGTGGGATTCCTGTAATAGATTCCGATCGACATGGGAAGATTTACTGTAACCAGGGGACCTTCAACTTGACGAAGAGACACAGATATTGCGTCGGAATTGAATGCAACAGGCACCATGCCGACTTCTGTCCGGGAGAGTAATCCTACTATTTGTCTGTGCTTTGATTCTTCGCTGGGATTCCAGTAATAGATTCCGATGGACATGGCAAGGTTTACTGTAACCTGTGGACCTTCAACTTGACGATGAAACACAGAAATTGCGTCGGAATTGAATACAACAGGCACAGTGACGACATCTGTCCGGGAGAGTAATCCTTCTAACTGTCAGAATTTTAATTTTTTCCTGGGATTCCAGTAATAGACTCCGATGGACATAGGAAGTTTTACTGTAACCTGTGGACCTTCAACTTGACGAAGAAACACAGATATTGCGTCGGAATTGAATACAACAGGCACCATGCCGACTTCTGTCCGGGAGAGTAATGCTTCCATCTGTCTGTGCTTTGATTCTTTGCTGGGATTCCAGTAATAGATTCCGATGGACATGGGAAGGTTTACTGTAACCTGTGGACCTTCAACTAGACGATGAAACACAGAAATTGCGTCGGAATTGAATACAACAGGCACAATGACGACATCTGTCCGGGAGAGTAATCCTTCTAACTGACAGAATTTTAATTCTTTCCTGGGATTCCATTAATAGACTCCGATGGACATGGTAAGGTTTACTGAAACCTGTGGACCTTCAACTTGACGAAGAAACACAGATATTGCGTCGGAATTGAATACAACAGGCACCATGGCGACTTCTGTCCGGGAGAGTAATGCTTCTATCTGTCTGTGCTTTGATTCTTTGCTGGGATTCCAGTAATAGATTCCGATGGACATGGGAAGGTTTACTGCAACCTGAGGACATTCAACGTGACGAAGAAACACAGAAATTGCGTCGGAATTGAATACAACAGGCACCATGCCGACTTCCTTCCGGGAGAGTAATGCATCTATCTGTCTTTGATTTGATTCTTTGCTGGGTTTCCAGTGATAGATTCCGATGGACATGGGAAGGTTTACTGTAACCTGTGGACTTTCAACTTGACGACGAAACACAGATATTGCGTCGGAATTGAATACAACAGGCACCATGCCGACTTCTGTCCGGGAGAGTAATGCTTCTATATGTCTGTGCTTTGATTCTTTGCTGGGATTCCAGTAATAGACTCCGATGCACATGGGAAGGTTTACTGTAACCTGTGGACCTTCAACTTGACGATGAAACACAGAAGTTTTGGCGAAATTCAATTCAACAGGCACCATGCCGACTTGTGTCCGGGAGAGCAATGCATTCATCTGTCTGTGCTTTGATTCTTTGCTGGGATTCCAGTAATAGATTCCGATGGACATGGGAAGGTTTACTGTAACCTGTGGACCTTCAACTTGACGAAGAAACATAGATATTGCGTCGGAATTGAATACAACAGGCACCATGCCGACTTCTGTACGGGAGAGTAATCCTTCTGTCAGAATTATAATTTTTTCGTGGGATTCCGGTAATAGACTCCGATGGACATGGGAAGGTTTACTGTAACCTGTGGACCTTCAACTTGACGAAGTAACACAGATATTGCGTCGGAATTGAATACAACAGGCACCATGCCGACTTCTGTCCGGGAGAGTAATGCTTCTATCTGTCTGTGCTTTGATTCTTTGCTGGGATACCAGTAATAGATTCCGATGGACATGGGAAGGTTTACTGTAACCTGTGGACCTTCAACTTGACAATGAAACACAGAAATTGCGTCGGAATTGATACAACAGGCACCATGCTGACTTCTGTCCGATAGAGTAATGCTTCTATCTGTCTGTGATTTGATTCTTTGCTGGGTTTCCAGTGATAGATTCCGATGGACATGGGAAGGTTTACTGTAACCTGTGGACCTTCAACTTCACGACGAAACACAGATATTGCGTCGGAATTCAATACAACAGGCACCATGCCGACTTCTGTCCGGGAGAGTTATGCCTCTATCTGTTTGTGCTTTGATTCTTTGCTGGGATTCCAGTAATAGATTCCGATGGACATGGAAAGGTTTACTGTAACCTGTGCACCTTCAACGTGACGAAGAAACACAGATATTGCGTCGGAATTGAATACAACAGGCACAATGACGACATCTGTCCGGGAGAGTAATCCTTCTAACTGTCAGAATTTTAATTCTTTCCTGGGTTCCCAGTAATAGACTCCGATGGACATGGGATGATTTACTGTAACCTGTGGACCTTCAACTTAACGAAGAAGCACAGATATTGCGTCGGAATTGAATACAACAGGCACCATGCCGACTTCTGTCCGGGAGAGTAATGCTTCTATCTGTCTGTGCTTTGATTCTTTGCTGGGATTCCAGTAATAGATTCCGATGGACATGGGAAGGTTTACTGTAACCTGAGGACATTCAACTTGACGAAGAAACACAGATATTGCGTCGGAATGGAATACAGCATGGACCGTGCCGACTTCTGTCCGGGAAAGTAATGCTTCTATCTGTCTGTGCTTTGATTCTTTGCTGGGATTCCAGTAATAGATTCCGATGGACATGGGAATATTTTCTGTAACCTGTGCACACTCAACTTGACGTTGAAACACAGAAATTGCGTCGGAATTGAATACATCAGGGACCATGCCGACTTGTGTCCGCGAGAGCAATGCATTCATCTGTCTGTGCTTTGATTCTTTCGTGGGATTCCTGTAATAGATTCCGATCGACATGGGAAGATTTACTGTAACCAGAGGACCTTCAACTTGACTAAGACACACAGATATTGCGTCGGAATTGAATACAACAGGCACCATGCCGACTTCTGTCCGGGAGAGTAATGCTTCTATCTGTCTGTGCTTTGATTCTTTGCTGGGATTCCAGTAATAGATTCCGATGGACATGGGAAGGTTTACTGTAACCTGTGGACCTTCAACTAGACGATGAAACACAGAAATTGCGTCGGAATTGAATACAACAGGCACAATGACGACATCTGTCCGGGAGAGTAATCCTTCTAACTGTCAGAATTTTAATTCTTTCCTGGGATTCCATTAATAGACTCCAATGGACATGGGAAGGTTTACTGTAACCTGTGGACCTTCAACTTGACGAAGAAACACAGATGTTGCGTCGGAAATGAATACAACAGGCACCATGCCGACTTCTGTCCGGGAGAGTAATGTTTCTATCTGTCTGTGCTTTGATTCTTTGCTGGGATTCCAGTAATAGATTCCGATGGAAATGGGAAGGTTTACTGTAACCTGAGGACATTCAACGTGACGAAGAAACACAGAAATTGCGTCGGAATTGAATACAACAGGCACCATGCCGACTTCTGTCCGGGAGAGTAATGCTTCTATCTGTCTGTGATTTGATTCTTTGCTGGGTTTCCAGTGATAGATTCCGATGGACATGGGAAGGTTTACTGTAACCTGTGGACCTTCAACATGACGACGAAACACAGATATTGCGTCGGAATTGAATACAAAAGGCACCATGCCGACTTCTGTCCGGGAGAGTAATGCTTCTATATGTCTGTGCTTTGATTCTTTGCTGGGATTCCAGTAATAGACTCCGATGCACATGGGAATGTTTACTGTAACCTGTGGACCTTCAACTTGACGATGAAACACAGAAGTTTTGGCGGAATTCAATTCAACAGGCACCATGCCTACTTGTGTCCGGGAGAGCAATGCATTCATCTGTCTGTGCTTTGAGTCTTTGCTGGGATTCCAGTAATAGATTCCGATGGACATGGGAAGGTTTACTGTAACCTGTGGACCTTCAACTTGACGAAGAAACATAGATATTGCGTCGGAATTGAATACAACAGGCACCATGCCGACTTCTGTACGGGAGAGTAATCCTTCTAACTGTCAGAATTTTAATTTTTTCGTGGGATTCCAGTAATAGACTCCGATGGACATGGGAAGGTTTACTGTAACCTGTGGACCTTCAACTTGACGAAGAAACACAGATATTGCGTCGGAATTGAATACAACAGGCACCATGCCGACTTCTGTCCGGGAGAGTAATGCTTCTATCTGTCTGTGCTTTGATTCTTTGCTGGGATTCCACTAATAGATTCCGATGGACATGGGAAGGTTTACTGTAACCTGTGGACCTTCAACTTGACGAAGAAACACAGATATTGCGTCGGAATTGAATACAACAGGCACCATGCCGACTTCTGTCCGGGAGAGTAATGCTTCTATCTGTCTGTGCTTTGATTCTTTGCTGGGATTCCACTAATAGATTCCGATGGACATGGGAAGGTTTACTGTAACCTGTGGACATTCAACTTGACGATGAAACACAGAAATTGCGTCGGAATTGAATACAACTGGCACAATGCCGACTTGTGTCCGGGAGAGCAATGCTTTTATCTGTCTGTGCTTTGATTCCTTCCTGGGATTCCAGTAATTCCGATCGTTATGGGAAGATTTACTGTAACCTGTGGATCTTCAATGTGACGAAGAAACACAGATATTGCGTCGGAATTGAATACAACAGGCACCATGCCGACTTCTGTAAGAGAGAGTAATGCTTCTATCTGTCGGTGCTTTAATTCTTTGCTGGGATTCCAGTAACAGATTCCAAGGGACATGGGAAGGTCTCCTGTAACCTGTGGACCTTCAACTTCACGATGAAACACAGATATTGCGTCGGAATTGAATACAACAGGCACAATGACGGCATCTGTCCGGGAGAGTAATCCTTCTAACTGTCAGAATTCTAATTCTTTCCTGGGATTCCAGTAATAGACTACGATGGACATGGGAAGGTTTACTGTAACCTGTGGACCTTCAACTTGACGAAGAAACACAGATATTGCGTCGGAATTGATTACAACAGGCACCATGCCGACTTCTGTCCGGGAGAGTAATGCTTCTATCTGTCTGTGCTTTGATTCTTTGCTGGGATTCCAGTAATAGATTCCGATGCACATGGGAAGGTTTACTGTAACCTGTGGACCTTCAACTTGACGATGAAACACAGAAATTGCGTCGGAATTGAATACAACAGGCACAATGACGACATCTGCCCGGGAGAGTAATCCTTCTAACTGTCAGAATTTTTATTCTTCCCTGGGATTCCAGTAATAGACTCCGATGGACATGGGAAGGTTTACTGTAACCTGTGGACCTTCAACTTGACGAAGAAACACAGATATTGCGTCGGAATTGAATACAACAGGCACCATGCCGACTTCTGTCCGGGAGAGTAATGCTTCTATCTGTCTGTGCTTTGATTCTTTGCTGGGATTCCACTAATAGATTCCGATGGACATGGGAAGGTTTACTGTAACCTGTGGACCTACAAAGTGACGATGAAACACAGAAATTGCGCCGGAATTTAATACAACAGGCACAATGACGACACTTGTCCGGGAGAGTAATCCTTCTGACTGTCAGAAATTTAATTATTTCCTGGGATTCCAGGAATAGACTCCGATGGACATGGGAAGGTTTACTGTAACCTGTGCACCTTCAACTTGACGAAGAAACACAGATATTGCTTCGGAATTGAATACAACTGGCACCATGGCGACTTCTGTCCGGAAGAGTAATGCTTCTATCTGTCTGTGATTTGATTCTTTGCTGGGATTCCAGTAATAGATTCCGATGGACATGGGAAGGTTTACTGTAACCTCTGGACATTCAACTTGACGATGAAACACAGAAATTGCGTCGGAATTGAATACAACTGGCACAATGCCGACTTGTGTCCGGGAGAGCAATGCTTTTATCTGTCTGTGCTTTGATTCCTTCCTGGGATTCCAGTAATAGATTCTGATCGACATGGGAAGGTTTACTGTACCCTGTGGACCTTCAATGTGACGAAGAAAAACAGATATTGCGTCGGAATTGAATACAACAGGCACCATTCCGACTTCTGTTAGGGAGAGTAATGCTTCTATCTGTCTGTGCTTTGATTCTTTGCTGGGATTCCAGTAATAGATTCCAAGGGACATGGTAAGGTTTCCTGTAACCTGTGGACCTTCAACTTGACGATAAAACACAGATATTGCGTCGGAATTGAATACAACAGGCACAATGACGGCATCTGTCCGGGAGAGTAATCCTTCTAACTGTCAGAATTCTATTTCTTTCCTGGGATTCCAGTAATAGACTCCGATGGACATGGGAATGTTTACTGTAACCTGTGGACCTTCAACTTGACGAAGAAACACAGATATTGCGTCGGAATAGATTACAACAGGCACCATGCCGACTTCTGTCCGGGAGAGTAATGCTTCTATCTGTCTGTGCTTTGATTCTTTGCTGGGATTCCAGTAATAGATTCAGATGGACATGGGAAGGTTTACTGTAACCTTTGGACATTCAACTTTACGATGAAACACAGAAATTGCGTCGGAATTGAATACAACAGGCACAATGACGACATCTGTGCGGGAGAGGAATCCTTCTAACTGTCAGAATTTTAATTCTTTCCTGGGATTCCAGTAATAGACCCCGATGGACATGGGAAGGTTTACTGTAACCTGTGGACCTTCAACTTGACGAAGAAACACAGATATTGCTTCGGAATTGAATACAACTGGCACCATGCCGACTTCTGTCCGCGAGAGTAATGCTTCTATCTGTCTGTGCTTTGATTCTTTGCTGGGATTCCAGTAATAGATTTCGATGGACATGGGAAGGTTTACTGTAACCTGTGGACATTCAACTTGACGATGAAACACAGAAATTGCGTCGGAATTGAATACAACTGGCACAATGCCGACTTGTGTCCGGGAGAGCAATGCTTTTATCTGTCTGTGCTTTGATTCCTTCCTGGGATTCCAGTAATTCCGATCGTCATGGGAAGATTTACTGTAACCTGTGGACCTTCAATGTGACGAAGAAACACAGATATTGCGTCGGAATTGAGTACAACAGGCACCATGCCGACTTCTGAGAGAGAGAGTAATGCTTCTATCTGTCGGTGCTTTAATTCTTTGCTGAGATTCCAGTATTAGATTCCAAGTTACATGGGAAGGTCTCCTGTAACCTGTGGACCTTCAACTTCACGATGAAACACAGATATTGCGTCGGAATTGAATACAACAGGCACAATGACGGCATCTGTCCGGGAGAGTAATCCTTCTAACTGTCAGAATTCTAATTCTTTCCTGGGATTCCAGTAATAGACTACGATGGACATGGGAAGGTTTACTGTAACCTGTGGACCTTCAACTTGACGAAGAAACACAGATATTGCGTCGGAACTGATTACAACAGGCACCATGCCGACTTCTGTCCGGGAGAGTAATGCTTCTATCTGTCTGTGCTTTGATTCTTTGCTGGGATTCCAGTAATAGATTCCGATGGACATGGGAAGGTTTACTGTAACCTTTGGACATTCAACTTGACGATGAAACACAGAAATTGCGTCGGAATTGAATACAACAGGCACAATGACGACATCTGTGCGGGAGAGGAATCCTTCTAACTGTCAGAATTTTAATTCTTTCCTGGGATTCCAGTAATAGACCCCGATGGACATGGGATGGTTTACTGTAACCTGTGGACCTTCAACTTGACGAAGAAACACAGATATTGCTTCGGAATTGAATACAACTGGCACCATGCCGACTTCTGCCCGGGAGCGTAATGCTTCTATCTGTCTGTGCTTTGATTCTTTGCTGGGATTCCAGTAATAGATTCCGATGGACATGGGAAGGTTTACTGTAACCTGTGGACATTCAACTTGACGATGAAACACAGAAATTGCGTCGGAATAGAAAACAACTGTCACAATGCCGACTTGTGTCCGGGAGAGCAATGCTTTTATCTGTCTGTGCTTTGATTCCTTCCTAGGAATCCAGTAATTCCGATCGACATGGGAAGATTTACTGTAACCTGTGGACCTTCAATGTGACGAAGAAACACAGATATTGCTTCGGAATTGAATACAACAGGCACCATGCCGACTCCTGTAAGGGAGAGTAATGCATCTGTCTGTCTGTGCTTTGATTCTTTGCTGGGATTCCAGTAATAGATTCCAAGGGACATGGGAATTTTTCCTGTAACCTGTGGACCTTCAACTTGACGATGAAACACAGATATTGCGTCGGAATAGAATACAACAGGCACAATGACGGCATCTGTCCGGGAGAGTAATGCTTCTATCTGTCTGTGCTTTGATTCTTTGCTGGGATTCCAGTAATAGATTACGATGGACATGGGAAGGTTTACTGTAACCTGTGGACCTTCAACTTGACGAAGAAACCCAGATATTGCGTCGGAATTGTTTACAACAGGCACCATGGCGACTTCTGTCCGGGAGAGTAATGCTTCTATCTGTCTGTGTTTTGATTCTTTGCTGGGATTCCAGTAATAGATTCCGATGGACATGGGAAGGTTTACTGTAACCTGTGGACCTTCAACTTGACGATGAAACACAGAAATTGCGTCGGAATTGAATAGAACAGGCACCATGCCGAATTTTGTAAGGGAGAGTTATGCTTCTATCTGTCTGAGCTTTGATTCCTTGCTGGGATTCCAGTAATAGATTCCAAGGGACATGGGAAGGTTTACTGTAACCTGGGGACTTTCAACTAGACGATGAAACACAGATATTGCGTCGGAATTGAATACCACAGGCACAATGACGGCATCTGTCGGGGAGAGTAATCCTTCTAACTGTCAGAAATTTAATTCTTTCCTGGGATTCCAGTAATAGACTCCGATGGACATGGGAAAGTTTACTGTAACCTGTGGACCTTCAACTTGACGAAGAAGCACAGATATTGCGTCGGAATTGAATAGAACAGGCACCATGCCGAATTCTGTAAGGGAGAGTAATGCTTCTATCTGTCTGTGCTTTGATTCTTTGCTGGGATTCCAGTAATAGATTCCAAGGGACATGGGAAGGTTTACTGTGACCTGTGGACTTTCAACTTGACGAGGAAACACAGATATTGCGTCGGAATTGAATACAACAGGCACAATGACGGCATCTGTCCGGGAGAGTAATCCTTCTAACTGTCAGAGTTATAATTCTTCCCTGGGATTCCAGTAATAGACTCCGATGGACATGGGAAGGTTTACTGTAACCTGTGGACCTTCAACTTGACGAAGAAACACAGATATTGCGTCGGAATTGATTACAAATGGCACCGTACCGACTTCTGTCCGGGAGAGTAATGCTTCTATCTGTCTGTGCTTTGATTCTTTGCTGGGATTCCACTAATAGATTCCGATGGACATGGGAATGTTTACTGTAACCTGTGGACCTTCAACTTGACGATGAAACACAGAAATTGCGTCGGAATTGAATACAACAGGCACAATGACGACATCTGTCCGGGAGAGTAATCCTTCTATCCGTCAGATTTTTAATTCTTTCCTGGGATTCCATTAATAGACTCCGATGGACATGGGAAGGTTTACTGTAACCTGTGGACCTTCAACCTGACGAAGAAACACAGATATTGAGTCGGAATTGAATACAACAGGCACCATGCCGACTTCTGTCCGGGAGAGTAATGCTTCTATCTGTCTGTGATTTGATTCTTTGCTGGGATTCCAGAAATAGATTCCGATGGACATGGGAAGGTTTACTGTAACCTGAGGACATTCAACGTGACGAAGAAACACAGATATTGCGTCGGAATTGAATACAACAGGCACCATGCCGACTTCTGTCCGGGAGAGTAATGCTTCTATCTGTCTGTGATTTGATTCTTTGCTGGGTTTCCAGTGATAGATTCCGATGGACATGGGAAGGTTTACTGTAACCTGTGGACCTTCAACTTGACGACGAAACACAGATATTGCGTCGGAATTGAATACAACAGGCACCATGCCGACTTCTGTCCGGGAGAGTAATGCTTCTATATGTCTGTGCTTTGATTCTTTGCAGGGATTCCAGTAATAGACTCCGATGCACATGGGAAGGTTTACTGTAACCTGTGGACCTTCAACTTGACGATGAAACACAGAAATTGCGTCGGAATTCAATACAACAGGCACCATGCCGACTTGTGTCCGGGAGAGCAATGCATTCATCTGTCTGTGCTTTGATTCTTTGCTGGGATTCCAGTAATAGATTGCGATGGACATGGGAAGGTTTACTGTAACCTGTGGACCTTCAACTTGACGAAGAAACACAGATATTGCGTCGGAATTGAATACAACAGGCACCATGCCGACTTCTGTCCGGGAGAGGAATCCTTCTAACTGTCAGAATTTTAATTTTTTCCTGGGATTATAGTAATAGACTCCGATGGACATGGGAAGGTTTACTGTAACCTGTGGACCTTCAACTTGACGAAGAAACACAGATATTGCGTCGGAATTGAATACAACTGGCACCATGCCGACTTCTGTCCGGGAGAGTAATGCTTGTATCTGTCTGTGCTTTGATTCTTTGCTGGGATTCCAGTAATAAATTCCGATGGACATGGGAAGGTTTACTGTAACCTGTGGACATTCAACTTGACGATGAAACACAGAAATTGCGTCGGAATTGAATACAACAGGCACAATGACGGCATCTGTCCGGGAGAGTAATCCTTCTAACTGTCAGAGTTTTAATTCTTCCCTGGGATTCCAGTAATAGATTCCGATGGACATGGGAAGGTTTACTGTAACCTGTGGACCTTCAACTTGACGATGAAACACAGAAATTGCGTCGGAATTGAATACAACAGGCACAATGACGACATCTGTCCGGGAGAGTAATCCTTCTATCTGTCAGAATTTTAATTCTTTCCTGGGATTCCATTAATAGACTCCGATGGACATGGGAAGGTTTACTGTAACCTGTGGACCTTCAACCTGACGAAGAAACACAGATATTGAGTCGGAATTGAATACAACAGGCACCATGCCGACTTCTGTCCGCGAGAGTAATGCTTCTATCTGTCTGTGATTTGATTCTTTGCTGGGATTCCAGAAATAGATTCCGATGGACATGGGTAGGTTTACTGTAACCTGAGGACATTCAACGTGACGAAGAAACACAGATATTGCGTCGGAATTGAATACAACAGGCACCATGCCGACTTCTGTCCGGGAGAGTAATGCTTCTATCTGTCTGTGATTTGATTCTTTGCTGGGTTTCCAGTGATAGATTCCGATGGACATGGGAAGGTTTACTGTAACCTGTGGACCTTCAACTTGACGACGAAACACAGATATTGCGTCGGAATTGAATACAACAGGCACCATGCCGACTTCTGTCCGGGAGAGTAATGCTTCTATATGTCTGTGCTTTGATTCTTTGCAGGGATTCCAGTAATAGACTCCGATGCACATGGGAAGGTTTACTGTAACCTGTGGACCTTCAACTTGACGATGAAACACAGAAATTGCGTCGGAATTCAATACAACAGGCACCATGCCGACTTGTGTCCGGGAGAGCAATGCATTCATCTGTCTGTGCTTTGATTCTTTGCTGGGATTCCAGTAATAGATTGCGATGGACATGGGAAGGTTTACTGTAACCTGTGGACCTTCAACTTGACGAAGAAACACAGATATTGCGTCGGAATTGAATACAACAGGCACCATGCCGACTTCTGTCCGGGAGAGGAATCCTTCTAACTGTCAGAATTTTAATTTTTTCCTGGGATTCCAGTAATAGACTCCGATGGACATGGGAAGGTTTACTGTAACCTGTGGACCTTCAACTTGACGAAGAAACACAGATATTGCGTCGGAATTGAATACAACTGGCACCATGCCGACTTCTGTCCGGGAGAGTAATGCTTGTATCTGTCTGTGCTTTGATTCTTTGCTGGGATTCCAGTAATAAATTCCGATGGACATGGGAATGTTTACTGTAACCTGTGGACATTCAACTTGACGATGAAACACAGAAATTGCGTCGGAATTGAATACAACAGGCACAATGACGGCATCTGTCCGGGAGAGTAATCCTTCTAACTGTCAGAGTTTTAATTCTTCCCTGGGATTCCAGTAATAGATTCCGATGGACATGGGAAGGTTTACTGTAACCTGTGGACCTTCAACTTGACGAAGAAACACAGATATTGCATCGGAATTAATTACAAATGGCACCGTACCGACTTCTGTCCGGGAGAGTAATGCTTCTATCTGTCTGTGCCTTGATTCTTTGCTGGGATTCCACTAATAGATTCCGATGGACATGGGAAGGTTTACTGTAACCTGTGGACCTTCAACCTGACGATGAAACACAGAAATTGCGCCGGAATTTAATACAACAGGCACAATGACGACATTTGTCCGGGAGAGTAATCCTTCTGACTGTCAGAAATTTAATTATTTCCTGGGATTCCAGTAATAGACTCCGATGGACATGGGAAGGTTTACTGTAACCTGTGCACCTTCAACTTGACGAAGAAACACAGATATTGCTTTGGAATTGAATACAACTGGCACCATGGCGACTTCTGTCCGGAAGAGTAATGCTTCTATCTGTCTGTGATTTGATTCTTTGCTGGGATTCCAGTAATAGATTCCGATGGACATGGGAAGGTTTACTGTAACCTCTGGACATTCACCTTGACGATGAAACACAGAAATTGCGTCGGAATTGAATACAACTGGCACAGTGCCGACTTGTGTCCGGGAGAGCAATGCTTTTATCTGTCTGTGCTTTGATTCCTTCCTGGGATTCCAGTAATAGATTCTGATCGACATGGGAAGGTTTACTGTACCCTGTGGACCTTCAACTTGACGAAGAAACACAGATATTGCTTCGGAATTGAATACAACTGGCACCATGCCGACTTCTGCCCGGGAGAGTAATGCTTCTATCTGTCTGTGCTTTGATTCTTTGCTGGGATTCCAGTAATAGATTCCGATGGACATGGGAAGGTTTACTGTAACCTTTGGACATTCAACTTGACGATGAAACACAGAAATTGCGTCGGAATTGAATACAACAGGCACAATGACGACATCTGTGCGGGAGAGGAATCCTTCTAACTGTCAGAATTTTAATTCTTTCGTGGGATTCCAGTAATAGACCCCGATGGACATGGGAAGGTTTACTGTAACCTGTGGACCTTCAACTTGACGAAGAAACACAGATATTGCTTCGGAATTGAATACAACTGGCACCATGCCGACTTCTGCCCGGGAGAGTAATGCTTCTATCTGTCTGTGCTTTGATTCTTTGCTGGGATTCCAGTAATAGATTCCGATGGACATGGGAAGGTTTACTGTAACCTGTGGACATTCAACTTGACGATGAAACACAGAAATTGCGTCGGAATAGAAAACAACTGTCACAATGCCGACTTGTGTCCGGGAGAGCAATGCTTTTATCTGTCTGTGCTTTGATTCCTTCCTAGGAATCCAGTAAGTCCGATCGACATGGGAAGATTTACTGTAACCTGTGGACCTTCAATGTGACGAAGAAACACAGATATTGCGTCGGAATTGAATACAACAGGCACCATGCCGACTTCTGTAAGGGAGAGTAATGCATCTATCTGTCTGTGCTTTGATTCTTTGCTGGGATTCCAGTAATAGATTCCAAGGGACATGGGAAGGTTTCCTGAAACCTGTGGACCTTCAACTTGACGATGAAACACAGATATTGCGTCGGAATTGAATACAACAGGCACAATGACGGCATCTGTCCGGGAGAGTAATGCTTCTATCTGTCTGTGCTTTGATTCTTTGCTGGGATTCCAGTAATAGATTACGATGGACATGGGAAGGTTTACTGTAACCTGTGGACCTTCAACTTGACGAAGAAACACAGATATTGCGTCGGAATTGATTACAACAGGCACCATGCCGACTTCTGTCCGGGAGAGTAATGCTTCTATCTGTCTGTGCTTTGATTCTTTGCTGGGATTCCAGTAATAGATTCCGATGGACATGGGAAGGTTTACTGTGACCTGTGGTCCTTCAACTTGACGATGAAACACAGAAATTGCGTCGGAATTGAATAGAACAGGCACCATGCCGAATTTTGTAAGGGAGAGTAATGCTTCTATCTGTCTGTGCTTTGATTCTTTGCTGGGATTCCAGTAATAGATTCCGATGGACATGGAAAGTTTTACTGTAACCTGTGCACCTTCAACGTGACGAAGAAACACAGATATTGCGTCGGAATTGAATACAACAGGCACAATGACGACATCTGTCCGGGAGAGTAATCCTTCTAACTGTCAGAATTTTAATTGTTTCCTGGGTTCCCAGTAAAAGACTCCGATGGACATGGGATGATTTACTGTAACCTGTGGACCTTCAACTTAACGAAGAAGCACAGATATTGCGTCGGAATTGAATACAACAGGCACCATGCCGACTTCTGTCCGGGAGAGTAATGCTTCTATCTGTCTGTGATTTGATTCTTTGCTGGGATTCCAGTAATAGATTCCGATGGACATGGGAAGGTTTACTGTAACCTGAGGACATTCAACTTGACGAAGAAACACAGATATTGCGTCGGAATGGAATACAGCATGGACCGTGCCGACTTCTGTCCGGGAAAGTAATGCTTCTATCTGTCTGTGCTTTGATTCTTTGCTGGGATTCCAGTAATAGATTCCGATGGACATGGGAATATTTTCTGTAACCTGTGCACACTCAACTTGACGTTGAAACACAGAAATTGCGTCGGAATTGAATACATCAGGCACCATGCCGTCTTGTGTCCGCGAGAGCAATGCATTCATCTGTCTGTGCTTTGATTCTTTCGTGGGATTCCTGTAATAGATTCCGATCGACATGGGAAGATTTACTGTAACCAGAGGACCTTCAACTTGACTAAGACACACAGATATTGCGTCGGAATTGAATACAACAGGCACCATGCCGACTTCTGTCCGGGAGAGTAATGCTTCTATCTGTCTGTGCTTTGATTCTTTGCTGGGATTCCAGTAATAGATTCCGATGGACATGGGAAGGTTTACTGTAACCTTTGGACATTCAACTTGACGATGAAACACAGAAATTGCGTCGGAATTGAATACAACAGGCACAATGACGACATCTGTGCGGGAGAGGAATCCTTCTAACTGTCAGAATTTTAATTCTTTCGTGGGATTCCAGTAATAGACCCCGATGGACATGGGAAGGTTTACTGTAACCTGTGGACCTTCAACTTGACGAAGAAACACAGATATGTCTTCGGAATTGAATACAACTGGCACCATGCCGACTTCTGCCCGGGAGAGTAATGCTTCTATCTGTCTGTGCTTTGATTCTTTGCTGGGATTCCAGTAATAGATTCCGATGGACATGGGAAGGTTTACTGTAACCTGTGGACATTCAACTTGACGATGAAACACAGAAATTGCGTCGGAATAGAAAACAACTGTCACAATGCCGACTTGTGTCCGGGAGAGCAATGCTTTTATCTGTCTGTGCTTTGATTCCTTCCTAGGAATCCAGTAATTCCGATCGACATGGGAAGATTTACTGTAACCTGTGGACCTTCAATGTGACGAAGAAACACAGATATTGCGTCGGAATTGAATACAACAGGCACCATGCCGACTTCTGTCCGGAAGAGTAATGCTTCTATCTGTCTGTGATTTGATTCTTTGCTGGGATTCCAGTAATAGATTCCGATGGACATGGGAAGGTTTACTGTAACCTCTGGACATTCAACTTGACGATGAAACACAGAAATTGCGCCGGAATTTAATACAACAGGCACAATGACGACATTTGTCCGGGAGAGTAATCCTTCTGACTGTCAGAAATTTAATTATTTCCTGGGATTCCAGTAATAGACTCCGATGGACATGGGAAGGTTTACTGTAACCTGTGTACCTTCAACTTGACGAAGAAACACAGATATTGCTTCGGAATTGAATACAACTGGCACCATGGCGACTTCTGTCCGGAAGAGTAATGCTTCTATCTGTCTGTGATTTGATTCTTTGCTGGGATTCCAGTAATAGATTAAGATGGACATGGGAAGGTTTACTGTAACCTCTGGACATTCAACTTGACGATGAAACACAGAAATTGCGTCGGAATTGAATACAACTGGCACAATGCCGACTTGTGTCCGGGAGAGCAATGCTTTTATCTGTCTGTGCTTTGATTCCTTCCTGGGATTCCAGTAATAGATTCTGATCGACATGGGAAGGTTTACTGTACCCTGTGGACCTTCAATGTGACGAAGAAAAACAGATATTGCGTCGGAATTGAATACAACAGGCACCATTCCGACTTCTGTTAGGGAGAGTAATGCTTCTATCTGTCTGTGCTTTGATTCTTTGCTGGGATTCCAGTAATAGATTCCAAGGGACATGGTAAGGTTTCCTGTAACCTGTGGACCTTCAACTTGACGATAAAACACAGATATTGCGTCGGAATTGAATACAACAGGCACAATGACGGCATCTGTCCGGGAGAGTAATCCTTCTAACTGTCAGAATTCTATTTCTTTCCTGGGATTCCAGTAATAGACTCCGATGGACATGGGAATGTTTACTGTAACCTGTGGACCTTCAACTTGACGAAGAAACACAGATATTGCGTCGGAATAGATTACAACAGGCACCATGCCGACTTCTGTCCGGGAGAGTAATGCTTCTATCTGTCTGTGCTTTGATTCTTTGCTGGGATTCCAGTAATAGATTCAGATGGACATGGGAAGGTTTACTGTAACCTTTGGACATTCAACTTTACGATGAAACACAGAAATTGCGTCGGAATTGAATACAACAGGCACAATGACGACATCTGTGCGGGAGAGGAATCCTTCTAACTGTCAGAATTTTTAATCTTTCCTGGGATTCCAGTAATAGACCCCGATGGACATGGGAAGGTTTACTGTAACCTGTGGACCTTCAACTTGACGAAGAAACACAGATATTGCTTCGGAATTGAATACAACTGGCACCATGCCGACTTCTGTCCGCGAGAGTAATGCTTCTATCTGTCTGTGCTTTGATTCTTTGCTGGGATTCCAGTAATAGATTTCGATGGACATGGGAAGGTTTACTGTAACCTGTGGACATTCAACTTGACGATGAAACACAGAAATTGCGTCGGAATTGAATACAACTGGCACAATGCCGACTTGTGTCCGGGAGAGCAATGCTTTTATCTCTCTGTGCTTTGATTCCTTCCTGGGATTCCAGTAATTCCGATCGTCATGGGAAGATTTACTGTAACCTGTGGACCTTCAATGTGACGAAGAAACACAGATATTGCGTCGGAATTGAGTACAACAGGCTCCATGCCGACTTCTGAGAGAGAGAGTAATGCTTCTATCTGTCGGTGCTTTAATTCTTTGCTGAGATTCCAGTATTAGATTCCAAGTTACATGGGAAGGTCTCCTGTAACCTGTGGACCTTCAACTTCACGATGAAACACAGATATTGCGTCGGAATTGAATACAACAGGCACAATGACGGCATCTGTCCGGGAGAGTAATCCTTCTAACTGTCAGAATTCTAATTCTTTCCTGGGATTCCAGTAATAGACTACGATGGACATGGGAAGGTTTACTGTAACCTGTGGACCTTCAACTTGACGAAGAAACACAGATATTGCGTCGGAACTGATTACAACAGGCACCATACCGACTTCTGTCCGGGAGAGTAATGCTTCTATCTGTCTGTGCTTTGATTCTTTGCTGGGATTCCAGTAATAGATTCCGATGGACATGGGAAGGTTTACTGTAACCTTTGGACATTCAACTTGACGATGAAACACAGAAATTGCGTCGGAATTGAATACAACAGGCACAATGACGACATCTGTGCGGGAGAGGAATCCTTCTAACTGTCAGAATTTTAATTCTTTCCTGGGATTCCAGTAATAGACCCCGATGGACATGGGAAGGTTTACTGTAACCTGTGGACCTTCAACTTGACGAAGAAACACAGATATTGCTTCGGAATTGAATACAACTGGCACCATGCCGACTTCTGCCCGGGAGCGTAATGCTTCTATCTGTCTGTGCTTTGATTCTTTGCTGGGATTCCAGTAATAGATTCCGATGGACATGGGAAGGTTTACTGTAACCTGTGGACATTCAACTTGACGATGAAACACAGAAATTGCGTCGGAATAGAAAACAACTGTCACAATGCCGACTTGTGTCCGGGAGAGCAATGCTTTTATCTGTCTGTGCTTTGATTCCTTCCTAGGAATCCAGTAATTCCGATCGACATGGGAAGATTTACTGTAACCTGTGGACCTTCAATGTGACGAAGAAACACAGATATTGCTTCGGAATTGATTACAACAGGCACCATGCCGACTTCTGTCCGGGAGAGTAATGCTTCTATCTGACTGTGTTTTGATTCTTTGCTG
This sequence comes from Schistocerca americana, assembly GCF_021461395.2. NCBI lineage: Eukaryota > Metazoa > Arthropoda > Insecta > Orthoptera > Acrididae > Schistocerca > Schistocerca americana. The sequence continues at coordinate 33,935,440 of NC_060122.1, read as the reverse complement.
GGATTCCAGTAATAGATTCCGATGGACATGGGAAGGTTTACTGTAACCTGTGGACCTTCAACTTGACGATGAAACACAGAAATTGCGTCGGAATTGAATAGAACAGGCACCATGCCGAATTTTGTAAGGGAGAGTTATGCTTCTATCTGTCTGAGCTTTGATTCCTTGCTGGCATTCCAGTAATAGATTCCAAGGGACATGGGAAGGTTTACTGTAACCTGTGGACTTTCAACTAGACGATGAAACACAGATATTGCGTCGGAATTGAATACCACAGGCACAATGACGGCATCTGTCGGGGAGAGTAATCCTTCTAACTGTCAGAAATTTAATTCTTTCCTGGGATTCCAGTAATAGACTCCGATGGACATGGGAAGGTTTACTGTAACCTGTGGACCTTCAACTTGACGAAGAAACACAGATATTGCGTCGGAATTGATTACAAATGGCACCGTACCGGCTTCTGTCCGGGAGAGAAATGCTTCTATCTGTCTGTGCTTTGATTCTTTGATGGGATTCCACTAATAGATTCCGATGGACATGGGAAGGTTTACTGTAACCTGTGGACCTTCAACTTGACGATGAAACACAGAAATTGCGTCGGAATTGAATACAACAGGCACAATGACGACATCTGTCCGGGAGAGTAATCCTTCTATCTGTCAGAATTTTAATTCTTTCCTGGGATTCCATTAATAGACTCCGATGGACATGGGAAGGTTCACTGTAACCTGTGGACCTTCAACCTGACGAAGAAACACAGATATTGAGTCGGAATTGAATACAACAGGCACCATGCCGACTTCTGTCCGGGAGAGTAATGCTTCTATCTGTCTGTGATTTGATTCTTTGCTGGGATTCCAGAAATAGATTCCGATGGACATGGGAAGGTTTACTGTAACCTGAGGACATTCAACGTGACGAAGAAACACAGATATTGCGTCGGAATTGAATACAACAGGCACCATGCCGACTTCTGTCCGGGAGAGTAATGCTTCTATCTGTCTGTGATTTGATTCTTAGCTGGGTTTCCAGTGATAGATTCCGATGGACATGGGAAGGTTTACTGTAACCTGTGGACCTTCAACTTGACGACGAAACACAGATATTGCGTCGGAATTGAATACAACAGGCACCATGCCGACTTCTGTCCGGGAGAGTAATGCTTCTATATGTCTGTGCTTTGATTCTTTGCAGGGATTCCAGTAATAGACTCCGATGCACATGGGAAGGTTTACTGTAACCTGTGGACCTTCAACTTGACGATGAAACACAGAAATTGCGTCGGAATTCAATACAACAGGCACCATGCCGACTTGTGTCCGGGAGAGCAATGCATTCATCTGTCTGTGCTTTGATTCTTTGCTGGGATTCCAGTAACAGATTGCGATGGACATGGGAAGGTTTACTGTAACCTGTGGACCTTCAACTTGACGAAGAAACACAGATATTGCGTCGGAATTGAATACAACAGGCACCATGCCGACTTCTGTCCGGGAGAGGAATCCTTCTAACTGTCAGAATTTTAATTTTTTCCTGGGATTCCAGTAATAGACTCCGATGGACATGGGAAGGTTTACTGTAACCTGTGGACCTTCAACTTGACGAAGAAACACAGATATTGCGTCGGAATTGAATACAACTGGCACCATGCCGACTTCTGTCCGGGAGAGTAATGCTTGTATCTGTCTGTGCTTTGATTCTTTGCTGGGATTCCAGTAATAAATTCCGATGGACATGGGAAGGTTTACTGTAACCTGTGGACATTCAACTTGACGATGAAACACAGAAATTGCGTCGGAATTGAATACAACAGGCACAATGACGGCATCTGTCCGGGAGAGTAATCCTTCTAACTGTCAGAGTTTTAATTCTTCCCTGGGATTCCAGTAATAGATTCCGATGGACATGGGAAGGTTTACTGTAACCTGTGGACCTTCAACTTGACGATGAAACACAGAAATTGCGTCGGAATTGAATACAACAGGCACAATGACGACATCTGTCCGGGAGAGTAATCCTTCTATCTGTCAGAATTTTAATTCTTTCCTGGGATTCCATTAATAGACTCCGATGGACATGGGAAGGTTTACTGTAACCTGTGGACCTTCAACCTGACGAAGAAACACAGATATTGAGTCGGAATTGAATACAACAGGCACCATGCCGACTTCTGTCCGGGAGAGTAATGCTTCTATCTGTCTGTGATTTGATTCTTTGCTGGGATTCCAGAAATAGATTCCGATGGACATGGGAAGGTTTACTGTAACCTGAGGACATTCAACGTGACGAAGAAACACAGATATTGCGTCGGAATTGAATACAACAGGCACCATGCCGACTTCTGTCCGGGAGAGTAATGCTTCTATCTGTCTGTGATTTGATTCTTTGCTGGGTTTCCAGTGATAGATTCCGATGGACATGGGAAGGTTTACTGTAACCTGTGGACCTTCAACTTGACGACGAAACACAGATATTGCGTCGGAATTGAATACAACAGGCACCATGCCGACTTCTGTCCGGGAGAGTAATGCTTCTATATGTCTGTGCTCTGATTCTTTGCAGGGATTCCAGTAATAGACTCCGATGCACATGGGAAGGTTTACTGTAACCTGTGGACCTTCAACTTGACGATGAAACACAGAAATTGCGTCGGAATTCAATACAACAGGCACCATGCCGACTTGTGTCCGGGAGAGCAATGCATTCATCTGTCTGTGCTTTGATTCTTTGCTGGGATTCCAGTAATAGATTGCGATGGACATGGGAAGGTTTACTGTAACCTGTGGACCTTCAACTTGACGAAGAAACACAGATATTGCGTCGGAATTGAATACAACAGGCACCATGCCGACTTCTGTCCGGGAGAGGAATCCTTCTAACTGTCAGAATTTTAATTTTTTCCTGGGATTCCTGTAATAGACTCCGATGGACATGGGAAGGTTTACTGTAACCTGTGGACCTTCAACTTGACGAAGAAACACAGATATTGCGTCGGAATTGAATACAACTGGCACCATGCCGACTTCTGTCCGGGAGAGTAATGCTTGTATCTGTCTGTGCTTTGATTCTTTGCTGGGATTCCAGTAATAAATTCCGATGGACATGGGAATGTTTACTGTAACCTGTGGACATTCAACTTGACGATGAAACACAGAAATTGCGTCGGAATTGAATACAACAGGCACAATGACGGCATCTGTCCGGGAGAGTAAACCTTCTAACTGTCAGAGTTTTAATTCTTCCCTGGGATTCCAGTAATAGATTCCGATGGACATGGGAAGGTTTACTGTAACCTGTGGACCTTCAACTTGACGAAGAAACACAGATATTGCATCGGAATTAATTACAAATGGCACCGTACCGACTTCTGTCCGGGAGAGTAATGCTTCTATCTGTCTGTGCCTTGATTCTTTGCTGGGATTCCACTAATAGATTCCGATGGACATGGGAAGGTTTACTGTAACCTGTGGACCTTCAACCTGACGATGAAACACAGAAATTGCGCCGGAATTTAATACAACAGGCACAATGACGACATTTGTCCGGGAGAGTAATCCTTCTGACTGTCAGAAATTTAATTATTTCCTGGGATTCCAGTAATAGACTCCGATGGACATGGGAAGGTTTACTGTAACCTGTGCACCTTCAACTTGACGAAGAAACACAGATATTGCTTCGGAATTGAATACAACTGGCACCATGGCGACTTCTGTCCGGAAGAGTAATGCTTCTATCTGTCTGTGATTTGATTCTTTGCTGGGATTCCAGTAATAGATTCCGATGGACATGGGAAGGTTTACTGTAACCTCTGGACATTCAACTTGACGATGAAACACAGAAATTGCGTCGGAATTGAATACAACTGGCACAGTGCCGACTCGTGTCCGGGAGAGCAATGCTTTTATCTGTCTGTGCTTTGATTCCTTCCTGGGATTCCAGTAATAGATTCTGATCGACATGGGAAGGTTTACTGTACCCTGTGGACCTTCAACTTGACGAAGAAACACAGATATTGCTTCGGAATTGAATACAACTGGCACCATGCCGACTTCTGCCCGGGAGAGTAATGCTTCTATCTGTCTGTGCTTTGATTCTTTGCTGGGATTCCAGTAATAGATTCCGATGGACATGGGAAGGTTTACTGTAACCTTTGGACATTCAACTTGACGATGAAACACAGAAATTGCGTCGGAATTGAATACAACAGGCACAATGACGACATCTGTGCGGGAGAGGAATCCTTCTAACTGTCAGAATTTTAATTCTTTCGTGGGATTCCAGTAATAGACCCCGATGGACATGGGAAGGTTTACTGTAACCTGTGGACCTTCAACTTGACGAAGAAACACAGATATTGCTTCGGAATTGAATACAACTGGCACCATGCCGACTTCTGCCCGGGAGAGTAATGCTTCTATCTGTCTGTGCTTTGATTCTTTGCTGGGATTCCAGTAATAGATTCCGATGGACATGGGAAGGTTTACTGTAACCTGTGGAAATTCAACTTGACGATGAAACACAGAAATTGCGTCGGAATAGAAAACAACTGTCACAATGCCGACTTGTGTCCGGGAGAGCAATGCTTTTATCTGTCTGTGCTTTGATTCCTTCCTAGGAATCCAGTAATTCCGATCGACATGGGAAGATTTACTGTAACCTGTGGACCTTCAATGTGACGAAGAAACACAGATATTGCGTCGGAATTGAATACAACAGGCACCATGCCGACTTCTGTAAGGGAGAGTAATGCATCTATCTGTCTGTGCTTTGATTCTTTGCTGGGATTCCAGTAATAGATTCCAAGGGACATGGGAAGGTTTCCTGTAACCTGTGGACCTTCAACTTGACGATGAAACACAGATATTGCGTCGGAATTGAATACAACAGGCACAATGACGGCATCTGTCCGGGAGAGTAATGCTTCTATCTGTCTGTGCTTTGATTCTTTGCTGGGATTCCAGTAATAGATTACGATGGACATGGGAAGGTTTACTGTAACCTGTGGACCTTCAACTTGACGAAGAAACACAGATATTGCGTCGGAATTGATTACAACAGGCACCATGCCGACTTCTGTCCGGGAGAGTAATGCTTCTATCTGTCTGTGCTTTGATTCTTTGCTGGGATTCCAGTAATAGATTCCGATGGACATGGGAAGGTTTACTGTGACCTGTGGTCCTTCAACTTGACGATGAAACACAGAAATTGCGTCGGAATTGAATAGAGCAGGCACCATGCCGAATTTTGTAAGGGAGAGTAATGCTTCTATCTGTCTGTGCTTTGATTCTTTGCTGGGATTCCAGTAATAGATTCCGATGGACATGGAAAGGTTTACTGTAACCTGTGCACCTTCAACGTGACGAAGAAACACAGATATTGCGTCGGAATTGAATACAACAGGCACAATGACGACATCTGTCCGGGAGAGTAATCCTTCTAACTGTCAGAATTTTAATTCTTTCCTGGGTTCCCAGTAATAGACTCCGATGGACATGGGATGATTTACTGTAACCTGTGGACCTTCATCTTAACGAAGAAGCACAGATATTGCGTCGGAATTGAATACAACAGGCACCATGCCGACTTCTGTCCGGGAGAGTAATGCTTCTATCTGTCTGTGATTTGATTCTTTGCTGGGATTCCAGTAATAGATTCCGATGGACATGGGAAGGTTTACTGTAACCTGAGGACATTCAACTTGACGAAGAAACACAGATATTGCGTCGGAATGGAATACAGCATGGACCGTGCCGACTTCTGTCCGGGAAAGTAATGCTTCTATCTGTCTGTGCTTTGATTCTTTGCTGGGATTCCAGTAATAGATTCCGATGGACATGGGAATATTTTCTGTAACCTGTGCACACTCAACTTGACGTTGAAACACAGAAATTGCGTCGGAATTGAATACATCAGGCACCATGCCGACTTGTGTCCGCGAGAGCAATGCATTCATCTGTCTGTGCTTTGATTCTTTCGTGGGATTCCTGTAATAGATTCCGATCGACATGGGAAGATTTACTGTAACCAGAGGACCTTCAACTTGACTAAGACACACAGATATTGCGTCGGAATTGAATACAACAGGCACCATGCCGACTTCTGTCCGGGAGAGTAATGCTTCTATCTGTCTGTGCTTTGATTCTTTGCTGGGATTCCAGTAATAGATTCCGATGGACATGGGAAGGTTTACTGTAACCTTTGGACATTCAACTTGACGATGAAACACAGAAATTGCGTCGGAATTGAATACAACAGGCACAATGACGACATCTGTGCGGGAGAGGAATCCTTCTAACTGTCAGAATTTTAATTCTTTCCTGGGATTCCAGTAATAGACCCCGATGGACATGGGAAGGTTTACTGTAACCTGTGGACCTTCAACTTGACGAAGAAACACAGATATTGCTTCGGAATTGAATACAACTGGCACCATGCCGACTTCTGCCCGGGAGAGTAATGCTTCTATCTGTCTGTGCTTTGATTCTTTGCTGGGATTCCAGTAATAGATTCCGATGGACATGGGAAGGTTTACTGTAACCTGTGGACATTCAACTTGACGATGAAACACAGAAATTGCGTCGGAATAGAAAACAACTGTCACAATGCCGACTTGTGTCCGGGAGAGCAATGCTTTTATCTGTCTGTGCTTTGATTCCTTCCTAGGAATCCAGTAATTCCGATCGACATGGGAAGATTTACTGTAACCTGTGGACCTTCAATGTGACGAAGAAACACAGATATTGCGTCGGAATTGAATACAACAGGCACCATGCCGACTTCTGTAAGGGAGAGTAATGCATCTATCTGTCTGTGCTTTGATTCTTTGCTAGGATTCCAGTAATAGATTCCAAGGGACATGGGAAGGTTTCCTGTAACCTGTGGACCTTCAACTTGACGATGAAACACAGATATTGCGTCGGAATTGAATACAACAGGCACAATGACGGCATCTGTCCGGGAGAGTAATGCTTCTATCTGTCTGTGCTTTGATTCTTTGCTGGGATTCCAGTAATAGATTACGATGGACATGGGAAGGTTTACTGTAACCTGTGGACCTTCAACTTGACGAAGAAACACAGATATTGCGTCGGAATTGATTACAACAGGCACCATGCCGACTTCTGTCCGGGAGAGTAATGCTTCTATCTGTCTGTGCTTTGATTCTTTGCTGGGATTCCAGTAATAGATTCCGATGGACATGGGAAGGTTTACTGTAACCTGTGGACCTTCAACTTGACGATGAAACACAGAAATTGCGTCGGAATTGAATAGAACAGGCACCATGCCGAATTTTGTAAGGGAGAGTAATGCTTCTATCTGTCTGTGCTTTGATTCTTTGCTGGGATTCCAGTAATAGATTCCGATGGACATGGAAAGGTTTACTGTAACCTGTGCACCTTCAACGTGACGAAGAAACACAGATATTGCGTCGGAATTGAATACAACAGGCACAATGACGACATCTGTCCGGGAGAGTAATCCTTCTAACTGTCAGAATTTTAATTCTTTCCTGGGTTCCCAGTAATAGACTCCGATGGACATGGGATGATTTACTGTAACCTGTGGACCTTCAACTTAACGAAGAAGCACAGATATTGCGTCGGAATTGAATACAACAGGCACCATGCCGACTTCTGTCCGGGAGAGTAATGCTTCTATCTGTCTGTGATTTGATTCTTTGCTGGGATTCCAGTAATAGATTCCGATGGACATGGGAATATTTTCTGTAACCTGTGCACACTCAACTTGACGTTGAAACACAGAAATTGCGTCGGAATTGAATACATCACGCACCATGCCGACTTGTGTCCGCGAGAGCAATGCATTCATCTGTCTGTGCTTTGATTCTTTCGTGGGATTCCTGTAATAGATTCCGATCGACATGGGAAGATTTACTGTAACCAGAGGACCTTCAACTTGACTAAGACACACAGATATTGCGTCGGAATTGAATACAACAGGCACCATGCCGACTTCTGTCCGGGAGAGTAATGCTTCTATCTGTCTGTGCTTTGATTCTTTGCTGGGATTCCAGTAATAGATTCCGATGGACATGGGAAGGTTTACTGTAACCTGTGGACCTTCAACTAGACGATGAAACACAGAAATTGCGTCGGAATTGAATACAACAGGCACAATGACGACATCTGTCCGGGAGAGTAATCCTTCTAACTGTCAGAATTTTAATTCTTTCCTGGGATTCCATTAATAGACTCCAATGGACATGGTAAGGTTTACTGTAACCTGTGGACCTTCAACTTGACGAAGAAACACAGATATTGCGTCGGAAATGAATACAACAGGCACCATGCCGACTTCTGTCCGGGAGAGTAATGTTTCTATCTGTCTGTGCTTTGATTCTTTGATGGGATTCCAGTAATAGATTCCGATGGAAATGGGAAGATTTACTGTAACCTGAGGACATTCAACGTGACGAAGAAACACAGAAATTGCGTCGGAATTGAATACAACAGGCACCATGCCGACTTCTGTCCGGGAGAGTAATGCTTCTATCTGTCTGTGATTTGATTCTTTGCTGGGTTTCCAGTGATAGATTCCGATGGACATGGGAAGGTTTACTGTAACCTGTGGACCTTCAACATGACGACGAAACACAGATATTGCGTCGGAATTGAATACAACAGGCACCATGCCGACTTCTGTCCGGGAGAGTAATGCTTCTATATGTCTGTGCTTTGATTCTTTGCTGGGATTCCAGTAATAGACTCCGATGCACATGGGAAGGTTTACTGTAACCTGTGGACCTTCAACTTGACGATGAAACACAGAAGTTTTGGCGGAATTCAATTCAACAGGCACCATGCCTACTTGTGTCCGGGAGAGCAATGCATTCATCTGTCTGTGCTTTGAGTCTTTGCTGGGATTCCAGTAATAGATTCCGATGGACATGGGAAGGTTTACTGTAACCTGTGGACCTTCAACTTGACGAAGAAACATAGATATTGCGACGGAATTGAATACAACAGGCACCATGCCGACTTCTGTACGGGAGAGTAATCCTTCTAACTGTCAGAATTTTAATTTTTTCGTGGGATTCCAGTAATAGACTCCGATGGACATGGGAAGGTTTACTGTAACCTGTGGACCTTCAACTTGACGAAGAAACACAGATATTGCGTCGGAATTGAATACAACAGGCACCATGCCGACTTCTGTCCGGGAGAGTAATGCTTCTATCTGTCTGTGCTTTGATTCTTTGCTGGGATTCCACTAATAGATTCCGATGGACATGGGAAGGTTTACTGTAACCTGTGGACCTTCAACTTGACGAAGAAACACAGATATTGCGTCGGAATTGAATACAACAGGCACCATGCCGACTTCTGTCCGGGAGAGTAATGCTTCTATCTGTCTGTGCTTTGATTCTTTGCTGGGATTCCACTAATAGATTCCGATGGACATGGGAAGGTTTACTGTAACCTGTGGACCTTCAACTTGACGAAGAAGCACAGATATTGCGTCGGAATTGAATAGAACAGGCACCATGCCGAATTCTGTAAGGGAGAGTAATGCTTCTATCTGTCTGTGCTTTGATTCTTTGCTGGGATTCCAGTAATAGATTCCAAGGGACATGGGAAGGTTTACTGTGACCTGTGGACTTTCAACTTGACGAGGAAACACAGATATTGCGTCGGAATTGAATACAACAGGCACAATGACGGCATCTGTCCGGGAGAGTAATCCTTCTAACTGTCAGAGTTTTAATTCTTCCCTGGGATTCCAGTAATAGACTCCGATGGACATGGGAAGGTTTACTGTAACCTGTGGACCTTCAACTTGACGAAGAAACACAGATATTGCGTCGGAATTGATTACAATTGGCACCGTACCGACTTCTGTCCGGGAGAGTAATACTTCTATCTGTCTGTGCTTTGATTCTTTGCTGGGATTCCACTAATAGATTCCGATGGACATGGGAAGGTTTACTGTAACCTGTGGACTTTCAACTTGACGATGAAACACAGAAATTGCGTCGGAATTGAATACAACAGGCACAATGACGACATCTGTCCGGGAGAGTAATCCTTCTATCTGTCAGAATTTTAATTCTTTCCTGGGATTCCATTAATAGACTCCGATGGACATGGGAAGGTTTACTGTAACCTGTGGACCTTCAACCTGACGAAGAAACACAGATATTGAGTCGGAATTGAATACAACAGGCACCATGCCGACTTCTGTCCGGGAGAGTAATGCTTCTATCTGTCTGTGATTTGATTCTTTGCTGGGATTCCAGAAATAGATTCCGATGGACATGGGAAGGTTTACTGTAACCTGAGGACATTCAACGTGACGAAGAAACACAGATATTGCGTCGGAATTGAATACAACAGGCACCATGCCGACTTCTGTCCGGGAGAGTAATGCTTCTATCTGTCTGTGATTTGATTCTTTGCTGGGTTTCCAGTGATAGATTCCGATGGACATGGGAAGGTTTACTGTAACCTGTGGACCTTCAACTTGACGACGAAACACAGATATTGCGTCGGAATTGAATACAACAGGCACCATGCCGACTTCTGTCCGGGAGAGTAATGCTTCTATATGTCTGTGCTTTGATTCTTTGCAGGGATTCCAGTAATAGACTCCGATGCACATGGGAAGGTTTACTGTAACCTGTGGACCTTCAACTTGACGATGAAACACAGAAATTGCGTCGGAATTCAATACAACAGGCACCATGCCGACTTGTGTCCGGGAGAGCAATGCATTCATCTGTCTGTGCTTTGATTCTTTGCTGGGATTCCAGTAATAGATTGCGATGGACATGGGAAGGTTTACTGTAACCTGTGGACCTTCAACTTGACGAAGAAACACAGATATTGCGTCGGAATTGAATACAACAGGCACCATGCCGACTTCTGTCCGGGAGAGGAATCCTTCTAACTGTCAGAATTTTAATTTTTTCCTGGGATTCCAGTAATAGACTCCGATGGACATGGGAAGGTTTACTGTAACCTGTGGACCTTCAACTTGACGAAGAAACACAGATATTGCGTCGGAATTGAATACAACTTGCACCATGCCGACTTCTGTCCGGGAGAGTAATGCTTGTATCTGTCTGTGCTTTGATTCTTTGCTGGGATTCCAGTAATAAATTCCGATGGACATGGGAATGTTTACTGTAACCTGTGGACATTCAACTTGACGATGAAACACAGAAATTGCGTCGGAATTGAATACAACAGGCACAATGACGGCATCTGTCCGGGAGAGTAATCCTTCTAACTGTCAGAGTTTTAATTCTTCCCTGGGATTCCAGTAATAGATTCCGATGGACATGGGAAGGTTTACTGTAACCTGTGGACCTTCAACTTGACGAAGAAACACAGATATTGCATCGGAATTAATTACAAATGGCACCGTACCGACTTCTGTCCGGGAGAGTAATGCTTCTATCTGTCTGTGCCTTGATTCTTTGCTGGGATTCCACTAATAGATTCCGATGGACATGGGAAGGTTTACTGTAACCTGTGGACCTTCAACCTGACGATGAAACACAGAAATTGCGCCGGAATTTAATACAACAGGCACAATGACGACATTTGTCCGGGAGAGTAATCCTTCTGACTGTCAGAAATTTAATTATTTCCTGGGATTCCAGTAATAGACTCCGATGGACATGGGAAGGTTTACTGTAACCTGTGCACCTTCAACTTGACGAAGAAACACAGATATTGCTTCGGAATTGAATACAACTGGCGCCATGGCGACTTCTGTCCGGAAGAGTAATGCTTCTATCTGTCTGTGATTTGATTCTTTGCTGGGATTCCAGTAATAGATTCCGATGGACATGGGAAGGTTTACTGTAACCTCTGGACATTCAACTTGACGATGAAACACAGAAATTGCGTCGGAATTGAATACAACTGGCACAGTGCCGACTTGTGTCCGGGAGAGCAATGCTTTTATCTGTCTGTGCTTTGATTCCTTCCTGGGATTCCAGTAATAGATTCTGATCGACATGGGAAGGTTTACTGTACCCTGTGGACCTTCAACTTGACGAAGAAACAGAGATATTGCTTCGGAATTGAATACAACTGGCACCATGCCGACTTCTGCCCGGGAGAGTAATGCTTCTATCTGTCTGTGCTTTGATTCTTTGCTGGGATTCCAGTAATAGATTCCGATGGACATGGGAAGGTTTACTGTAACCTGTGGACATTCAACTTGACGATGAAACACAGAAATTGCGTCGGAATAGAAAACAACTGTCACAATGCCGACTTGTGTCCGGGAGAGCAATGCTTTTATCTGTCTGTGCTTTGATTCCTTCCTAGGAATCCAGTAATTCCGATCGACATGGGAAGATTTACTGTAACCTGTGGACCTTCAATGTGACGAAGAAACACAGATATTGCGTCGGAATTGAATACAACAGGCACCATGCCGACTTCTGTAAGGGAGAGTAATGCATCTACCTGTCTGTGCTTTGATTCTTTGCTGGGATTCCAGTAATAGATTCCAAGGGACATGGGAAGGTTTCCTGTAACCTGTGGACCTTCAACTTGACGATGAAACACAGATATTGCGTCGGAATTGAATACAACAGGCACAATGACGGCATCTGTCCGGGAGAGTAATGCTTCTATCTGTCTGTGCTTTGATTCTTTGCTGGGATTCCAGTAATAGATTACGATGGACATGGGAAGGTTTGCTGTAACCTGTGGACCTTCAACTTGACGAAGAAACACAGATATTTCGTCGGAATTGATTACAACAGGCACCATGCCGACTTCTGTCCGGGAGAGTAATGCTTCTATCTGTCTGTGCTTTGATTCTTTGCTGGGATTCCAGTAATAGATTCCGATGGACATGGGAAGGTTTACTGTAACCTGTGGACCTTCAACTTGACGATGAAACACAGAAATTGCGTCGGAATTGAATAGAACAGGCACCATGCCGAATTTTGTAAGGGAGAGTAATGCTTCTATCTGTCTGTGCTTTGATTCTTTGCTGGGATTCCAGTAATAGATTCCGATGGACATGGAAAGGTTTACTGTAACCTGTGCACCTTCAACGTGACGAAGAAACACAGATATTGCGTCGGAATTGAATACAACAGGCACAATGACGACATCTGTCCGGGAGAGTAATCCTTCTAACTGTCAGAATTTTAATTCTTTCCTGGGTTCCCAGTAATAGACTCCGATGGACATGGGATGATTTACTGTAACCTGTGGACCTTCAACTTAACGAAGAAGCACAGATATTGCGTCGGAATTGAATACAACAGGCACCATGCCGACTTCTGTCCGGGAGAGTAATGCTTCTATCTGTCTGTGATTTGATTCTTTGCTGGGATTCCAGTAATAGATTCCGATGGACATGGGAAGGTTTACTGTAACCTGAGGACATTCAACTTGACGAAGAAACACAGATATTGCGTCGGAATGGAATACAGCATGGACCGTGCCGACTTCTGTCCGGGAAAGTAATGCTTCTATCTGTCTGTGCTTTGATTCTTTGCTGGGATTCCAGTAATAGATTCCGATGGACATGGGAATATTTTCTGTAACCTGTGCACACTCAACTTGACGTTGAAACACAGAAATTGCGTCGGAATTGAATACATCAGGCACCATGCCGACTTGTGTCCGCGAGAGCAATGCATTCATCTGTCTGTGCTTTGATTCTTTCGTGGGATTCCTGTAATAGATTCCGATCGACATGGGAAGATTTACTGTAACCAGAGGACCTTCAACTTGACTAAGACACACAGATATTGCGTCGGAATTGAATACAACAGGCACCATGCCGACTTCTGTAAGGGAGAGTAATGCATCTATCTGTCTGTGCTTTGATTCTTTGCTGGGATTCCAGTAATAGATTCCAAGGGACATGGGAAAGTTTCCTGTAACCTGTGGACCTTCAACTTGACGATGAAACACAGATATTGCGTCGGAATTGAATACAACAGGCACAATGACGGCATCTGTCCGGGAGAGTAATGCTTCTATCTGTCTGTGCTTTGATTCTTTGCTGGGATTCCAGTAATAGATTCCGATGGACATGGGAAGGCTTACTGTAACCTTTGGACATTCAACTTGACGATGAAACACAGAAATTGCGTCGGAATTGAATACAACAGGCACAATGACGACATCTGTGCGGGAGAGGAATCCTTCTAACTGTCAGAATTTTAATTCTTTCGTGGGATTCCAGTAATAGACCCCGATGGACATGGGAAGGTTTACTGTAACCTGTGGACCTTCAACTTGACGAAGAAACACAGATATTGCTTCGGAATTGAATACAACTGGCACCATGCCGACTTCTGCCCGGGAGAGTAACGCTTCTATCTGTCTGTGCTTTGATTCTTTGCTGGGATTCCAGTAATAGATTCCGATGGACATGGGAAGGTTTACTGTAACCTGTGGACATTCAACTTGACGATGAAACACAGAAATTGCGTCGGAATAGAAAACAACTGTCACAATGCCGACTTGTGTCCGGGAGAGCAATGCTTTTATCTGTCTGTGCTCTGATTCCTTCCTAGGAATCCAGTAATTCCGATCGACATGGGAAGATTTACTGTAACCTGTGGACCTTCAATGTGACGAAGAAACACAGATATTGCGTCGGAATTGAATACAACAGGCACCATGCCGACTTCTGTAAGGGAGAGTAATGCATCTATCTGTCTGTGCTTTGATTCTTTGCTGGGATTCCAGTAATAGATTCCAAGGGACATGGGAAAGTTTCCTGTAACCTGTGGACCTTCAACTTGACGATGAAACACAGATATTGCGTCGGAATTGAATACAACAGGCACAATGACGGCATCTGTCCGGGAGAGTAATGCTTCTATCTGTCTGTGCTTTGATTCTTTGCTGGGATTCCAGTAATAGATTACGATGGACATGGGAAGGTTTACTGTAACCTGTGGACCTTCAACTTGACGAAGAAACATATATATTGCGTCGGAATTGATTACAACAGGCACCATGCCGACTTCTGTCCGGGAGAGTAATGCTTCTATCTGTCTGTGCTTTGATTCTTTGCTGGGATTCCAGTAATAGATTCCGATGGACATGGGAAGGTTTACTGTAACCTGTGGACCTTCAACTTGACGATGAAACACAGAAATTGCGTCGGAATTGAATAGAACAGGCACCATGCCGAATTTTGTAAGGGAGAGTAATGCTTCTATCTGTCTGTGCTTTGATTCTTTGCTGGGATTCCAGTAATAGATTCCGATGGACATGGAAAGGTTTACAGTAACCTGTGCACCTTCAACGTGACGAAGAAACACAGATATTGCGTCGGAATTGAATACAACAGGCACAATGACGACATCTGTCCGGGAGAGTAATCCTTCTAACTGTCAGAATTTTAATTCTTTCCTGGGTTCCCAGTAATAGACTCCGATGGACATGGGATGATTTACTGTAACCTGTGGACCTTCAACTTAACGAAGAAGCACAGATATTGCGTCGGAATTGAATACAACAGGCACCATGCCGACTTCTGTCCGGGAGAGTAATGCTTCTATCTGTCTGTGATTTGATTCTTTGCTGGGATTCCAGTAATAGATTCCGATGGACATGGGAAGGTTTACTGTAACCTGAGGACATTCAACTTGACGAAGAAACACAGATATTGCGTCGGAATGGAATACAGCATGGACCGTGCCGACTTCTGTCCGGGAAAGTAATGCTTCTATCTGTCTGTGCTTTGATTCTTTGCTGGGATTCCAGTAATAGATTCCGATGGACATGGGAATATTTTCTGTAACCTGTGCACACTCAACTTCACGTTGAAACACAGAAATTGCGTCGGAATTGAATACATCAGGCACCATGCCGACTTGTGTCCGCGAGAGCAATGCATTCATCTGTCTGTGCTTTGATTCTTTCGTGGGATTCCTGTAATAGATTCCGATCGACATGGGAAGATTTACTGTAACCAGAGGACCTTCAACTTGACTAAGACACACAGATATTGCGTCGGAATTGAATACAACAGGCACCATGCCGACTTCTGTCCGGGAGAGTAATGCTTCTATCTGTCTGTGCTTTGATTCTTTGCTGGGATTCCAGTAATAGATTCCGATGGACATGGGAAGGTTTACTGTAACCTGTGGACCTTCAACTAGACGATGAAACACAGAAATTGCGTCGGAATTGAATACAACAGGCACAATGACGACATCTGTCCGGGAGAGTAATCCTTCTAACTGTCAGAATTTTAATTCTTTCCTGGGATTCCATTAATAGACTCCAATGGACATGGGAAGGTTTACTGTAACCTGTGGACCTTCAACTTGACGAAGAAACACAGATATTGCGTCGGAAATGAATACAACAGGCACCATGCCGACTTCTGTCCGGGAGAGTAATGCTTCTATCTGTCTGTGATTTGATTCTTTGCTGGGTTTCCAGTGATAGATTCCGATGGACATGGGAAGGTTTACTGTAACCTGTGGACCTTCAACATGACGACGAAACACAGATATTGCGTCGGAATTGAATACAACAGGCACCATGCCGACTTCTGTCCGGGAGAGTAATGCTTCTATATGTCTGTGCTTTGATTCTGTGCTGGGATTCCAGTAATAGACTCCGATGCACATGGGAAGGTTTACTGTAACCTGTGGACCTTCAACTTGACGATGAAACACAGAAGTTTTGGCGGAATTCAATTCAACAGGCACCATGCCTACTTGTGTCCGGGAGAGCAATGCATTCATCTGTCTGTGCTTTGAGTCTTTGCTGGGATTCCAGTAATAGATTCCGATGGACATGGGTAGGTTTACTGTAACCTGTGGACCTTCAACTTGACGAAGAAACATAGATATTGCGTCGGAATTTAATACAACAGGCACCATGCCGACTTCTGTACGGGAGAGTAATCCTTCTAACTGTCAGAATTTTAATTTTTTCGTGGGATTCCAGTAATAGACTCCGATGGACATGGGAAGGTTTACTGTAACCTGTGGACCTTCAACTTGACGAAGAAACACAGATATTGCGTCGGAATTGAATACAACAGGCACCATGCC
Source organism: Schistocerca americana (assembly GCF_021461395.2). NCBI lineage: Eukaryota > Metazoa > Arthropoda > Insecta > Orthoptera > Acrididae > Schistocerca > Schistocerca americana. The sequence continues at coordinate 33,918,411 of NC_060122.1, read as the reverse complement.
GACTTCTGTCCGGGAGAGTAATGCTTCTATCTGTCTGTGCTTTGATTCTTTGCTGGGATTCCACTAATAGACTCCGATGGACATGGGAAGGTTTACTGTAACCTGTGGACCTTCAACTTGACGAAGAAACACAGATATTGCGTCGGAATTGAATACAACAGGCACCATGCCGACTTCTGTCCGGGAGAGTAATGCTTCTATCTGTCTGTGCTTTTATTCTTTGCTGGGATTCCACTAATAGATTCCGATGGACATGGGAAGGTTTACTGTAACCTGTGGACATTCAACTTGACGATGAAACACAGAAATTGCGTCGGAATTGAATACAACTGGCACAATGCCGACTTGTGTCCGGGAGAGCAATGCTTTTATCTGTCTGTGCTTTGATTCCTTCCTGGGATTCCAGTAATTCCGATCGTTATGGGAAGATTTACTGTAACCTGTGGATCTTCAATGTGACGAAGAAACACAGATATTGCGTCGGAATTGAATACAACAGGCACCATGCCGACTTCTGTAAGAGAGAGTAATGCTTCTATCTGTCGGTGCTTTAATTCTTTGCTGGGATTCCAGTAACAGATTCCAAGGGACATGGGAAGGTCTCCTGTAACCTGTGGACCTTCAACTTCACGATGAAACACAGATATTGCGTCGGAATTGAATACAACAGGCACAATGACGGCATCTGTCCGGGAGAGTAATCCTTCTAACTGTCAGAATTCTAATTCTTTCCTGGGATTCCAGTAATAGACTACGATGGACATGGGAAGGTTTACTGTAACCTGTGGACCTTCAACTTGACGAAGAAACACAGATATTGCGTCGGAACTGATTACAACAGGCACCATGCCGACTTCTGTCCGGGAGAGTAATGCTTCTATCTGTCTGTGCTTTGATTCTTTGCTGGGATTCCAGTAATAGATTCCGATGGACATGGGAAGGTTAAATGTAACCTTTGGACATTCAACTTGACGATGAAACACAGAAATTGCGTCGGAATTGAATACAACAGGCACAATGACGACATCTGTGCGGGAGAGGAATCCCTCTAACTGTCAGAATTTTAATTCTTTCCTGGGATTCCAGTTATAGACCTCGATGGACATGGGAAGGTTTCCTGTAACCTGTGGACCTTCAACTTGACGAAGAAACACAGATATTGCTTCGGAATTGAATACAACTGGCACCATGCCGACTTCTGCCCGGGAGCGTAATGCTTCTATCTGTCTGTGCTTTGATTCTTTGCTGGGATTCCAGTAATAGATTCCGATGGACATGGGAAGGTTTACTGTAACCTGTGGACATTCAACTTGACGATGAAACACAGAAATTGCGTCGGAATAGAAAACAGCTGTCACAATGCCGACTTGTGACCGGGAGAGCAATGCTTTTATCTGTCTGTGCTTTGATTCCTTCCTAGGAATCCAGTAATTCCGATCGACATGGGAAGATTTACTGTAACCTGTGGACCTTCAATGTGACGAAGAAACACAGATATTGCTTCGGAATTGAATACAACAGGCACCATGCCGACTTCTGTAAGGGAGAGTAATGCATCTATCTGTCTGTGCTTTGATTCTTTGCTGGGATTCCAGTAATAGATTCCAAGGGACATGGGAAGGTTTCCTGTAACCTGTGGACCTTCAACTTGACGATGAAACACAGATATTGCGTCGGAATAGAATACAACAGGCACAATGACGGCATCTGTCCGGGAGAGTAATGCTTCTATCTGTCTGTGCTTTGATTCTTTGCTGGGATTCCAGTAATAGATTACGATGGACATGGGAAGGTTTACTGTAACCTGTGGACCTTCAACTTGACGAAGAAACCCAGATATTGCGTCGGAATTGATTACAACAGGCACAATGACGACATCTGTCCGGGCGAGTAATCCTTCTAACTGTCAGAATTGTAATTCTTTCCTGGGATTCCATTAATAGACTCCAATAGACATGGGAAGGTTTACTGTAACCTGTGGACCTTCAACTTGACGAAGAAACACATATATTGCGTCGGAAATGAATACAACAGGCACCATGCCGACTTCTGTCCGGGAGAGTAATGTTTCTATCTGTCTGTGCTTTGATTCTTTGCTGGGATTCCAGTAATAGATTCCGATGGAAATGGGAAGGTTTACTGTAACCTGAGGACATTCAACGTGACGAAGAAACACAGAAATTGCGTCGGAATTGAATACAACAGGCACCATGCCGACTTCTGTCCGGGAGAGTAATGCTTCTATCTGTCTGTGATTTGATTCTTTGCTGGGTTTCCAGTGATAGATTCCGATGGACATGGGAAGGTTTACTGTAACCTGTGGACCTTCAACATGACGACGAAACACAGATATTGCGTCGGAATTGAATACAACAGGCACCATGAAGACTTCTGTCCGGGAGAGTAATGCTTCTATATGTCTGAGCTTTGATTCTTTGCTGGGATTCCAGTAATAGACTCCGATGCACATGGGAAGGTTTACTGTAACCTGTGGACCTTCAACTTGACGATGAAACACAGAAGTTTTGGCGGAATTCAATTCAACAGGCACCATGCCTACTTGTGTCCGGGAGAGCAATGCATTCATCTGTCTGTGCTTTGAGTCTTTGCTGGGATTCCAGTAATAGATTCCGATGGACATTGGAAGGTTTACTGTAACCTGTGGACCTTCAACTTGACGAAGAAACATAGATATTGCGTCGGAATTGAATACAACAGGCACCATGCCGACTTCTGTACGGGAGAGTAATCCTTCTAACTGTCAGAATTTTAATTTTTTCGTGGGATTCCAGTAATAGACTCCGATGGACATGGGAAGGTTTACTGTAACCTGTGGACCTTCAACTTGACTAAGAAACACAGATATTGCGTCGGAATTGAATACAACAGGCACCATGCCGACTTCTGTCCGGGAGAGTAATGCTTCTATCTGTCTGTGCTTTGATTCTTTGCTGGGATTCCACTAATAGATTCCGATGGACATGGGAAGGTTTACTGTAACCTGTGGACCTTCAACTTGACGAAGAAACACAGATATTGCGTCGGAATTGAATACAACAGGCACCATGCCGACTTCTGTCCGGGAGAGTAATGCTTCTATCTGTCTGTGCTTTGATTCTTTGCTGGGATTCCACTAATAGATTCCGATGGACATGGGAAGGTTTACTGTAACCTGTGGACATTCAACTTGACGATGAAACACAGAAATTGCGTCGGAATTGAATACAACTGGCACAATGCCGACTTGTGTCCGGGAGAGCAATGCTTTTATCTGTCTGTGCTTTGATTCCTTCCTGGGATTCCAGTAATTCCGATCGTTATGGGAAGATTTACTGTAACCTGTGGATCTTCAATGTGACGAAGAAACACAGATATTGCGTCGGAATTGAATACAACAGGCACCATGCCGACTTCTGTAAGAGAGAGTAATGCTTCTATCTGTCGGTGCTTTAATTCTTTGCTGGGATTCCAGTAACAGATTCCAAGGGACATGGGAAGGTCTCCTGTAACCTGTGGACCTTCAACTTCACGATGAAACACAGATATTGCGTCGGAATTGAATACAACAGGCACAATGACGGCATCTGTCCGGGAGAGTAATCCTTCTAACTGTCAGAATTCTAATTCTTTCCTGGGATTCCAGTAATAGACTACGATGGACATGGGAAGGTTTACTGTAACCTGTGGACCTTCAACTTGACGAAGAAACACAGATATTGCGTCGGAATTGATTACAACAGGCACCATGCCGACTTCTGTCCGGGAGAGTAATGCTTCTATCTGTCTGTGCTTTGATTCTTTGCTGGGATTCCAGTAATAGATTCCGATGCACATGGGAAGGTTTACTGTAACCTGTGGACCTTCAACTTGACGATGAAACACTGAAATTGCGTCGGAATTGAATACAACAGGCACAATGACGACATCTGTCCGGGAGAGTAATCCTTCTAACTGTCAGAATTTTTATTCTTTCCTGGGATTCCAGTAATAGACTCCGATGGACATGGGAAGGTTTACTGTAACCTGTGGACCTTCAACTTGACGAAGAAACACAGATATTGCGTCGGAATTGAATACAACAGGCACCATGCCGACTTCTGTCCGGGAGAGTAATGCTTCTATCTGTCTGTGCTTTGATTCTTTGCTGGGATTCCACTAATAGATTCCGATGGACATGGGAAGGTTTACTGTAACCTGTGGACCTTCAAAGTGACGATGAAACACAGAAATTGCGCCGGAATTTAATACAACTGGCACAATGACGACATTTGTCCGGGAGAGTAATCCTTCTGACTGTCAGAAATTTAATTATTTCCTGGGATTCCAGTAATAGACTCCGATGGACATGGGAAGGTTTACTGTAACCTGTGCACCTTCAACTTGACGAAGAAACACAGATATTGCTTCGGAATTGAATACAACTGGCACCATGGCGACTTCTGTCCGGAAGAGTAATGCTTCTATCTGTCTGTGATTTGATTCTTTGCTGGGATTCCAGTAATAGATTCCGATGGACATGGGAAGGTTTACTGTAACCTCTGGACATTCAACTTGACGATGAAACACAGAAATTGCGTCGGAATTGAATACAACTGGCACAATGCCGACTTGTGTCCGGGAGAGCAATGCTTTTATCTGTCTGTGCTTTGATTCCTTCCTGGGATTCCAGTAATAGATTCTGATCGACATGGGAAGGTTTACTGGTCCCTGTGGACCTTCAATGTGACGAAGAAAAACAGATATTGCGTCGGAATTGAATACAACAGGCACCATGCCGACTTCTGTTAGGGAGAGTAATGCTTCTATCTGTCTGTGCTTTGATTCTTTGCTGGGATTCCAGTAATAGATTCCAAGGGACATGGTAAGGTTTCCTGTAACCTGTGGACCTTCAACTTGACGATAAAACACAGATATTGCGTCGGAATTGAATACAACAGGCACAATGACGGCATCTGTCCGGGAGAGTAATCCTTCTAACTGTCAGAATTCTATTTCTTTCCTGGGATTCCAGTAATAGACTCCGATGGACATGGGAATGTTTACTGTAACCTGTGGATCTTCAACTTGACGAAGAAACACAGATATTGCGTCGGAATAGATTACAACAGGCACCATGCCGACTTCTGTCCGGGAGAGTAATGCTTCTATCTGTCTGTGCTTTGATTCTTTGCTGGGATTCCAGTAACAGATTCAGATGGACATGGGAAGGTTTACTGTAACCTTTGGACATTCAACTTGACGATGAAACACAGAAATTGCGTCGGAATTGAATACAACAGGCACAATGACGACATCTGTGCGGGAGAGGAATCCTTCTAACTGTCAGAATTTTAATTCTTTCCTGGGATTCCAGTAATAGACCCCGATGGACATGGGAAGGTGTACTGTAACCTGTGGACCTTCAACTTGACGAAGAAACACAGATATTGCTTCGGAATTGAATACAACTGGCACCATGCCGACTTCTGTCCGCGAGAGTAATGCTTCTATCTGTCTGTGCTTTGATTCTTTGCTGGGATTCCAGTAATAGATTTCGATGGACATGGGAAGGTTTACTGTAACCTGTGGACATTCAACTTGACGATGAAACACAGAAATTGCGTCGGAATTGAATACAACTGGCACAATGCCGACTTGTGTCCGGGAGAGCAATGCTTTTATCTGTCTGTGCTTTGATTCCTTCCTGGGATTCCAGTAATTCCGATCGTCATGGGAAGATTTACTGTAACCTGTGGACCTTCAATGTGACGAAGAAACACAGATATTGCGTCGGAATTGAATACAACAGGCACCATGCCGACTTCTGAGAGAGAGATTAATGCTTCTATCTGTCGGTGCTTTAATTCTTTGCTGAGATTCCATTATTAGATTCCAAGTTACATGGGAAGGTCTCCTGTAACCTGTGGACCTTCAACTTCACGATGAAACACAGATATTGCGTCGGAATTGAATACAACAGGCACAATGACGGCATCTGTCCGGGAGAGTAATCCTTCTAACTGTCAGAATTCTAATTCTTTCCTGGGATTCCAGTAATAGACTACGATGGACATGGGAAGGTTTACTGTAACCTGTGGACCTTCAACTTGACGAAGAAACACAGATATTGCGTCGGAACTGATTACAACAGGCACCATGCCGACTTCTGTCCGGGAGAGTAATGCTTCTATCTGTCTGTGCTTTGATTCTTTGCTGGGATTCCAGTAATAGGTTCCGATGGACATGGGAAGGTTTACTGTAACCTTTGGACATTCAACTTGACGATGAAACACAGAAATTGCGTCGGAATTGAATACAACAGGCACAATGACGACATCTGTGCGGGAGAGGAATCCTTCTAACTGTCAGAATTTTAATTCTTTCCTGGGATTCCAGTAATAGACCCCGATGGACATGGGAAGGTTTACTGTAACCTGTGGACCTTCAACTTGACGAAGAAACACAGATATTGCTTCGGAATTGAATACAACTGGCACCATGCCGACTTCTGCCCGGGAGCGTAATGCTTCTATCTGTCTGTGCTTTGATTCTTTGCTGGGATTCCAGTAATAGATTCCGATGGACATGGGAAGGTTTACTGTAACCTGTGGACATTCAACTTGACGATGAAACACAGAAATTGCGTCGGAATAGAAAACAACTGTCACAATGCCGACTTGTGTCCGGGAGAGCAATGCTTTTATCTGTCTGTGCTTTGATTCCTTCCTAGGAATCCAGTAATTCCGATCGACATGGGAAGATTTACTGTAACCTGTGGACCTTCAATGTGACGAAGAAACACAGATATTGCTTCGGAATTGAATACAACAGGCACCATGCCGACTTCTGTAAGGGAGAGTAATGCATCTATCTGTCTGTGCTTTGATTCTTTGCTGGGATTCCAGTAATAGATTCCAAGGGACATGGGAAGGTTTCCTGTAACCTGTGGACCTTCAACTTGACGATGAAACACAGATATTGCGTCGGAATAGAATACAACAGGCACAATGACGGCATCTGTCCGGGAGAGTAATGCTTCTATCTGTCTGTGCTTTGATTCTTTGCTGGGATTCCAGTAATAAATTACGATGGACATGGGAAGGTTTACTGTAACCTTTGGACCTTCAACTTGACGAAGAAACCCAGATATTGCGTCGGAATTGATTACAACAGGCACCATGCCGACTTCTGTCCGGGAGAGTAATGCTTCTATCTGTCTGTGTTTTGATTCTTTGCTGGGATTCCAGTAATAGATTCCGATGGACATGGGAAGGTTTACTGTAACCTGTGGACCTTCAACTTGACGATGAAACACAGAAATTGCGTCGGAATTGAATAGAACAGGCACCATGCCGAATTTTGTAAGGGAGAGTTATGCTTCTATCTGTCTGTGCTTTGATTCTTTGCTGGGATTCCAGTAATAGATTCCAAGGGACATGGGAAGGTTTACTGTAACCTGTGGACTTTCAACTAGACGATGAAACACAGATATTGCGTCGGAATTGAATACCACAGGCACAATGACGGCATCTGTCGGGGAGAGTAATCCTTCTAACTGTCAGAAATTTAATTCTTTCCTGGGATTCCAGTAATAGACTCCGATGGACATGGGAAAGTTTACTGTAACCTGTGGACCTTCAACTTGACGAAGAAGCACAGATATTGCGTCGGAATTGAATAGAACAGGCACCATGCCGAATTCTGTAAGGGAGAGTAATGCTTCTATCTGTCTGTGCTTTGATTCTTTGCTGGGATTCCAGTAATAGATTCCAAGGGACATGGGAAGGTTTACTGTGACCTGTGGACCTTCAACTTGACGAGGAAACACAGATATCGCGTCGGAATTGAATACAACAGGCACAATGACGGCATCTGTCCGGGAGAGTAATCCTTCTAACTGTCAGAGTTTTTATTCTTCCCTGGGATTCCAGTAATAGACTCCGATGGACATGGGAAGGTTTACTGTAACCTGTGGACCTTCAACTTGACGAAGAAACACAGATATTGCGTCGGAATTGATTACAAATGGCACCGTACCGACTTCTGTCCGGGAGAGTAATGCTTCTATCTGTCTGTGCTTTGATTCTTTGCTGGGATTCCACTAATAGATTCCGATGGACATGGGAAGGTTTACTGTAACCTGTGGACCTTCAACTTGACGATGAAACACAGAAATTGCGTCGGAATTGAATACAACAGGCACAATGACGACATCTGTCCGGGAGAGTAATCCTTCTATCTGTCAGAATTTTAATTCTTTCCTGGTATTCCATTAATAGACTCCGATGGACATGGGAAGGTTTACTGTAACCTGTGGACCTTCAACCTGACGAAGAAACACAGATATTGAGTCGGAATTGAATACAACAGGCACCATGCCGACTTCTGTCCGGGAGAGTAATGCTTCTATCTGTCTGTGATTTGATTCTTTGCTGGGATTCCAGTAATAGATTCCGATGGACATGGGAAGGTTTACTGTAACCTGAGGACATTCAACGTGACGAAGAAACACAGATATTGCGTCGGAATTGAATACAACAGGCACCATGCCGACTTCTGTCCGGGAGAGTAATGCTTCTATCTGTCTGTGATTTGATTCTTTGCTGGGTTTCCAGTGATAGATTCCGATGGACATGGGAAGGTTTACTGTAACCTGTGGACCTTCAACTTGACGACGAAACACAGATATTGCGTCGGAATTGAATACAACAGGCACCATGCCGACTTCTGTCCGGGAGAGTAATGCTTCTATATGTCTGTGCTTCGATTCTTTGCAGGGATTCCAGTAATAGACTCCGATGCACATGGGAAGGTTTACTGTAACCTGTGGACCTTCAACTTGACGATGAAACACAGAAATTGCGTCGGAATTCAATACAACAGGCACCATGCCGACTTGTGTCCGGGAGAGCAATGCATTCATCTGTCTGTGCTTTGATTCTTTGCTGGGATTCCAGTAATAGATTGCGATGGACATGGGAAGGTTTACTGTAACCTGTGGACCTTCAACTTGACGAAGAAACACAGATATTGCGTCGGAATTGAATACAACAGGCACCATGCCGACTTCTGTCCGGGAGAGGAATCCTTCTAACTGTCAGAATTTTAATTTTTTCCTGGGATTCCAGTAATAGACTCCGATGGACATGGGAAGGTTTACTGTAACCTGTGGACCTTCAACTTGACGAAGAAACACAGATATTGCGTCGGAATTGAATACAAATGGCACCATGCCGACTTCTGTCCGGGAGAGTAATGCTTGTATCTATCTGTGCTTTGATTCTTTGCTGGGATTCCAGTAATAAATTCCGATGGACATGGGAAGGTTTACTGTAACCTGTGGACATTCAACTTGACGATGAAACACAGAAATTGCGTCGGAATTGAATACAACAGGCACAATGACGGCATCTGTCCGGGAGAGTAATCCTTCTAACTGTCAGAGCTTTAATTCTTCCCTGGGATTCCAGTAATAGATTCCGATGGACATGGGAAGGTTTACTGTAACCTGTGGACCTTCAACTTGACGAAGAAACACAGATATTGCATCGGAATTGATTACAAATGGCACCGTACCGACTTCTGTCCGGGAGAGTAATGCTTCTATCTGTCTGTGCTTTGATTCTTTGCTGGGATTCCACTAATGGATTCCGATGGACATGGGAAGGTTTACTGTAACCTGTGGACCTTCCACCTGACGATGAAACACAGAAATTGCGCCGGAATTTAATACAACAGGCACAATGACGACATTTGTCCGGGAGAGTAATCCTTCTGACTGTCAGAAATTTAATTATTTCCTGGGATTCCAGTAATAGACTCCGATGGACATGGGAAGGTTTACTGTAACCTGTGCACCTTCAACTTGACGAAGAAACACAGATATTGCTTCGGAATTGAATACAACTGGCACCATGGCGACTTCTGTCCGGAAGAGTAATGCTTCTATCTGTCTGTGATTTGATTCTTTGCTGGGATTCCAGTAATAGATTCCGATGGACATGGGAAGGTTTACTGTAACCTCTGGACATTCAACTTGACGATGAAACACAGAAATTGCGTCGGAATTGAATACAACTGGCACAGTGCCGACTTGTGTCCGGGAGAGCAATGCTTTTATCTGTCTGTGCTTTGATTCCTTCCTGGGATTCCAGTAATAGATTCTGATCGACATGGGAAGGTTTACTGTACCCTGTGGACCTTCAACTTGACGAAGAAACACAGATATTGCTTCGGAATTGAATACAACTGGCACCATGCCGACTTCTGCCCGGGAGAGTAATGCTTCTATCTGTCTGTGCTTTGATTCTTTGCTGGGATTCCAGTAATAGATTCCGATGGACATGGGAAGGTTTACTGTAACCTTTGGACATTCAACTTGACGATGAAACACAGAAATTGCGTCGGAATTGAATACAACAGGCACAATGACGACATCTGTGCGGGAGAGGAATCCTTCTAACTGTCAGAATTTTAATTCTTTCGTGGGATTGGAGTAATAGACCCCGATGGACATGGGAAGGTTTACTGTAACCTGTGGACCTTCAACTTGACGAAGAAACACAGATATTGCTTCGGAATTGAATACAACTGGCACCATGCCGACTTCTGCCCGGGAGAGTAATGCTTCTATCTGTCTGTGCTTTGATTCTTTGCTGGGATTCCAGTAATAGATTCCGATGGACATGGGAAGGTTTACTGTAACCTGTGGACATTCAACTTGACGATGAAACACAGAAATTGCGTCGGAATAGAAAACAACTGTCACAATGCCGACTTGTGTCCGTGAGAGCAATGCTTTTATCTGTCTGTGCTTTGATTCCTTCATAGGAATCCAGTAATTCCGATCGACATGGGAAGATTTACTGTAACCTGTGGACCTTCAATGTGACGAAGAAACACAGATATTGCGTCGGAATTGAATACAACAGGCACCATGCCGACATCTGTAAGCGAGAGTAATGCATCTATCTGTCTGTGCTTTGATTCTTTGCTGGGATTCCAGTAATAGATTCCAAGGGACATGGGAAGGTTTCCTGTAACCTGTGGACCTTCAACTTGACGATGAAACACAGATATTGCGTCGGAATTGAATACAACAGGCACAATGACGGCATCTGTCCGGGAGAGTAATGCTTCTATCTGTCTGTGCTTTGATTCTTTGCTGGGATTCCAGTAATAGATTACGATGGACATGGGAAGGTTTACTGTAACCTGTGGACCTTCAACTTGACGAAGAAACACAGATATTGCGTCGGAATTGATTACAACAGGCACCATGCCGACTTCTGTCCGGGAGAGTAATGCTTCTATCTGTCTGTGCTTTGATTCTTTGCTGGGATTCCAGTAATAGATTCCGATGGACGTGGGAAGGTTTACTGTAACCTGTGGACCTTCAACTTGACGATGAAACACAGAAATTGCGTCGGAATAGAATACAACAGGCACAATGACGGCATCTGTCCGGGAGAGTAATGCTTCTATCTGTCTGTGCTTTGATTCTTTGCTGGGATTCCAGTAATAAATTACGATGGACATGGGAAGGTTTACTGTAACCTGTGGACCTTCAACTTGACGAAGAAACCCAGATATTGCGTCGGAATTGATTACAACAGGCACCATGCCGACTTCTGTCCGGGAAAGTAATGCTTCTATCTGTCTGTGTTTTGATTCTTTGCTGGGATTCCAGTAATAGATTCCGATGGACATGGGAAGGTTTACTGTAACCTGTGGACCTTCAACTTGACGATGAAACACAGAAATTGCGTCGGAATTGAATAGAACAGGCACCATGCCGAATTTTGTAAGGGAGAGTTATGCTTCTATCTGTCTGTGCTTTGATTCTTTGCTGGGATTCCAGTAATAGATTCCAAGGGACATGGGAAGGTTTACTGTAACCTGTGGACTTTCAACTAGACGATGAAACACAGATATTGCGTCGGAATTGAATACCACAGGCACAATGACGGCATCTGTCGGGGAGAGTAATCCTTCTAACTGTCAGATATTTAATTCTTTCCTGGGATTCCAGTAATAGACTCCGATGGACATGGGAAAGTTTACTGTAACCTGTGGACCTTCAACTTGACGAAGAAGCACAGATATTGCGTCGGAATTGAATAGAACAGGCACCATGCCGAATTCTGTAAGGGAGAGTAATGCTTCTATCTGTCTGTGCTTTGATTCTTTGCTGGGATTCCAGTAATAGATTCCAAGGGACATGGGAAGGTTTACTGTGACCTGTGGACCTTCAACTTGACGAGGAAACACAGATATCGCGTCGGAATTGAATACAACAGGCACAATGACGGCATCTGTCCGGGAGAGTAATCCTTCTAACTGTCAGAGTTTTTATTCTTCCCTGGGATTCCAGTAATAGACTCCGATGGACATGGGAAGGTTTACTGTAACCTGTGGACCTTCAACTTGACGAAGAAACACAGATATTGCGTCGGAATTGATTACAAATGGCACCGTACCGACTTCTGTCCAGGAGAGTAATGCTTCTATCTGTCTGTGCTTTGATTCTTTGCTGGGATTCCACTAATAGATTCCGATGGACATGGGAAGGTTTACTGTAACCTGTGGACCTTCAACTTGACGATGAAACACAGAAATTGCGTCGGAATTGAATACAACAGGCACAATGACGACATCTGTCCGGGAGAGTAATCCTTCTATCTGTCAGAATTTTAATTCTTTCCTGGTATTCCATTAATAGACTCCGATGGACATGGGAAGGTTTACTGTAACCTGTGGACCTTCAACCTGACGAAGAAACACAGATATTGAGTCGGAATTGAATACAACAGGCACCATGCCGACTTCTGTCCGGGAGAGTAATGCTTCTATCTGTCTGTGATTTGATTCTTTGCTGGGATTCCAGTAATAGATTCCGATTTACATGGGAAGGTTTACTGTAACCTGAGGACATTCAACGTGACGAAGAAACACAGATATTGCGTCGGAATTGAATACAACAGGCACCATGCCGACTTCTGTCCGGGAGAGTAATGCTTCTATCTGTCTGTGATTTGATTCTTTGCTGGGTTTCCAGTGATAGATTCCGATGGACATGGGAAGGTTTACTGTAACCTGTGGACCTTCAACTTGACGACGAAACACAGATATTGCGTCGGAATTGAATACAACAGGCACCATGCCGACTTCTGTCCGGGAGAGTAATGCTTCTATATGTCTGTGCTTCGATTCTTTGCAGGGATTCCAGTAATAGACTCCGATGCACATGGGAAGGTTTACTGTAACCTGTGGACCTTCAACTTGACGATGAAACACAGAAATTGCGTCGGAATTCAATACAACAGGCACCATGCCGACTTGTGTCCGGGAGAGCAATGCATTCATCTGTCTGTGCTTTGATTCTTTGCTGGGATTCCAGTAATAGATTGCGATGGACATGGGAAGGTTAACTGTAACCTGTGGACCTTCAACTTGACGAAGAAACACAGATATTGCGTCGGAATTGAATACAACAGGCACCATGCCGACTTCTGTCCGGGAGAGGAATCCTTCTAACTGTCAGAATTTTAATTTTTTCCTGGGATTCCAGTAATAGACTCCGATGGACATGGGAAGGTTTACTGTAACCTGTGGACCTTCAACTTGACGAAGAAACACAGATATTGCGTCGGAATTGAATACAAATGGCACCATGCCGACTTCTGTCCGGGAGAGTAATGCTTGTATCTGTCTGTGCTTTGATTCTTTGCTGGGATTCCAGTAATAAATTCCGATGGACATGGGAAGGTTTACTGTAACCTGTGGACATTCAACTTGACGATGAAACACAGAAATTGCGTCGGAATTGAATACAACAGGCACAATGACGGCATCTGTCCGGGAGAGTAATCCTTCTAACTGTCAGAGTTTTAATTCTTCCCTGGGATTCCAGTAATAGATTCCGATGGACATGGGAAGGTTTACTGTAACCTGTGGACCTTCAACTTGACGAAGAAACACAGATATTGCATCGGAATTGATTACAAATGGCACCGTACCGACTTCTGCCCGGGAGAGTAATGCTTCTATCTGTCTGTGCTTTGATTCTTTGCTGGGATTCCACTAATAGATTCCGATGGACATGGGAAGGTTTACTGTAACCTGTGGACCTTCAACCTGACGATGAAACACAGAAATTGCGCCGGAATTTAATACAACAGGCACGATGACGACATTTGTCCGGGAGAGTAATCCTTCTGACTGTCAGATATTTAATTATTTCCTGGGATTCCAGTAATAGACTCCGATGGACATGGGAAGGTTTACTGTAACCTGTGCACCTTCAACTTGACGAAGAAACACAGATATTGCTTCGGAATTAATACAACTGGCACCATGGCGACTTCTGTCCGGAAGAGTAATGCTTCTATCTGTCTGTGATTTGATTCTTTGCTGGGATTCCAGTAATAGATTCCGATGGACATGGGAAGGTTTACTGTAACCTCTGGACATTCAACTTGACGATGAAACACAGAAATTGCGTCGGAATTGAATACAACTGGCACAGTGCCGACTTGTGTCCGGGAGAGCAATGCTTTTATCTGTCTGTGCTTTGATTCCTTCCTGGGATTCCAGTAATAGATTCTGATCGACATGGGAAGGTTTACTGTACCCTGTGGACCTTCAACTTGACGAAGAAACACAAATATTGCTTCGGAATTGAATACAACTGGCACCATGCCGACTTCTGCCCGGGAGAGTAATGCTTCTATCTGTCTGTGCTTTGATTCTTTGCTGGGATTCCAGTAATAGATTCCGATGGACATGGGAAGGTTTACTGTAACCTTTGGACATTCAACTTGACGATGAAACACAGAAATTGCGTCGGAATTGAATACAACAGGCACAATGACGACATCTGTGCGGGAGAGGAATCCTTCTAACTGTCAGAATTTTAATTCTTTCGTGGGATTCCAGTAATAGACCCCGATGGACATGGGAAGGTTTACTGTAACCTGTGGACCTTCAACTTGACGAAGAAACACAGATATTGCGTCGGAATTGAATACAAATGGCACCATGCCGACTTCTGTCCGGGAGAGTAATGCTTGTATCTGCCTGTGCTTTGATTCTTTGCTGGGATTCCAGTAATAAATTCCGATGGACATGGGAAGGTTTACTGTAACCTGTGGACATTCAGCTTGACGATGAAACACAGAAATTGCGTCGGAATTGAATACAACAGGCACAATGACGGCATCTGTCCGGGAGAGTAATCCTTCTAACTGTCAGAGTTTTAATTCTTCCCTGGGATTCCAGTAATAGATTCCGATGGACATGGGAAGGTTTACTGTAACCTGTGGACCTTCAACTTGACGAAGAAACACAGATATTGCATCGGAATTGATTACAAATGGCACCGTACCGACTTCTGTCCGGGAGAGTAATGCTTCTATCTGTCTGTGCTTTGATTCTTCGCTGGGATTCCACTAATGGATTCCGATGGACATGGGAAGGTTTACTGTAACCTGTGGACCTTCCACCTGACGATGAAACACAGAAATTGCGCCGGAATTTAATACAACAGGCACAATGACGACATTTGTCCGGGAGAGTAATCCTTCTGACTGTCAGAAATTTAATTATTTCCTGGGATTCCAGTAATAGACTCCGATGGACATGGGAAGGTTTACTGTAACCTGTGCACCTTCAACTTGACGAAGAAACACAGATATTGCTTCGGAATTGAATACAACTGGCACCATGGCGACTTCTGTCCGGAAGAGTAATGCTTCTATCTGTCTGTGATTTGATTCTTTGCTGGGATTCCAGTAATAGATTCCGATGGACATGGGAAGGTTTACTGTAACCTCTGGACATTCAACTTGACGATGAAACACAGAAATTGCGTCGGAATTGAATACAACTGGCACAGTGCCGACTTGTGTCCGGGAGAGCAATGCTTTTATCTGTCTGTGCTTTGATTCCTTCCTGGGATTCCAGTAATAGATTCTGATCGACATGGGAAGGTTTACTGTACCCTGTGGACCTTCAACTTGACGAAGAAACACAGATATTGCTTCGGAATTGAATACAACTGGCACCATGCCGACTTCTGCCCGGGAGAGTAATGCTTCTATCTGTCTCTGCTTTGATTCTTTGCTGGGATTCCAGTAATAGATTCCGATGGACATGGGAAGGTTTACTGTAACCTTTGGACATTCAACTTGACGATGAAACACAGAAATTGCGTCGGAATTGAATACAACAGGCACAATGACGACATCTGTGCGGGAGAGGAATCCTTCTAACTGTCAGAATTTTAATTCTTTCGTGGTATTGGAGTAATAGACCCCGATGGACATGGGAAGGTTTACTGTAACCTGTGGACCTTCAACTTGACGAAGAAACACAGATATTGCTTCGGAATTGAATACAACTGGCACCATGCCGACTTCTGCCCGGGAGAGTAATGCTTCTATCTGTCTGTGCTTTGATTCTTTGCTGGGATTCCAGTAATAGATTCCGATGGACATGGGAAGGTTTACTGTAACCTGTGGACATTCAACTTGACGATGAAACACAGAAATTGCGTCGGAATAGAAAACAACTGTCACAATGCCGACTTGTGTCCGTGAGAGCAATGCTTTTATCTGTCTGTGCTTTGATTCCTTCATAGGAATCCAGTAATTCCGATCGACATGGGAAGATTTACTGTAACCTGTGGACCTTCAATGTGACGAAGAAACACAGATATTGCGTCGGAATTGAATACAACAGGCACCATGCCGACTTCTGTAAGCGAGAGTAATGCATCTATCTGTCTGTGCTTTGATTCTTTGCTGGGATTCCAGTAATAGATTCCAAGGGACATGGGAAGGTTTCCTGTAACCTGTGGACCTTCAACTTGACGATGAAACACAGATATTGCGTCGGAATTGAATACAACAGGCACAATGACGGCATCTGTCCGGGAGAGTAATGCTTCTATCTGTCTGTGCTTTGATTCTTTGCTGGGATTCCAGTAATAGATTACGATGGACATGGGAAGGTTTACTGTAACCTGTGGACCTTCAACTTGACGAAGAAACACAGATATTGCGTCGGAATTGATTACAACAGGCACCATGCCGACTTCTGTCCGGGAGAGTAATGCTTCTATCTGTCTGTGCTTTGATTCTTTGCTGGGATTCCAGTAATAGATTCCGATGGACGTGGGAAGGTTTACTGTAACCTGTGGACCTTCAACTTGACGATGAAACACAGAAATTGCGTCGGAATAGAATACAACAGGCACAATGACGGCATCTGTCCGGGAGAGTAATGCTTCTATCTGTCTGTGCTTTGATTCTTTGCTGGGATTCCAGTAATAAATTACGATGGACATGGGAAGGTTTACTGTAACCTGTGGACCTTCAACTTGACGAAGAAACCCAGATATTGCGTCGGAATTGATTACAACAGGCACCATGCCGACTTCTGTCCGGGAAAGTAATGCTTCTATCTGTCTGTGTTTTGATTCTTTGCTGGGATTCCAGTAATAGATTCCGATGGACATGGGAAGGTTTACTGTAACCTGTGGACCTTCAACTTGACGATGAAACACAGAAATTGCGTCGGAATTGAATAGAACAGGCACCATGCCGAATTTTGTAAGGGAGAGTTATGCTTCTATCTGTCTGTGCTTTGATTCTTTGCTGGGATTCCAGTAATAGATTCCAAGGGACATGGGAAGGTTTACTGTAACCTGTGGACCTTCAACCTGACGAAGAAACACAGATATTGAGTCGGAATTGAATACAACAGGCACCATGCCGACTTCTGTCCGGGAGAGTAATGCTTCTATCTGTCTGTGATTTGATTCTTTGCTGGGATTCCAGTAATAGATTCCGATGGACATGGGAAGGTTTACTGTAACCTGAGGACATTCAACGTGACGAAGAAACACAGATATTGCGTCGGAATTGAATACAACAGGCACCATGCCGACTTCTGTCCGGGAGAGTAATGCTTCTATCTGTCTGTGATTTGATTCTTTGCTGGGTTTCCAGTGATAGATTCCGATGGACATGGGAAGGTTTACTGTAACCTGTGGACCTTCAACTTGACGACGAAACACAGATATTGCGTCGGAATTGAATACAACAGGCACCATGCCGACTTCTGTCCGGGAGAGGAATCCTTCTAACTGTCAGAATTTTAATTTTTTCCTGGGATTCCAGTAATAGACTCCGATGGACATGGGAAGGTTTACTGTAACCTGTGGACCTTCAACTTGACGAAGAAACACAGATATTGCGTCGGAATTGAATACAAATGGCACCATGCCGACTTCTGTCCGGGAGAGTAATGCTTGTATCTGTCTGTGCTTTGATTCTTTGCTGGGATTCCAGTAATAAATTCCGATGGACATGGGAAGGTTTACTGTAACCTGTGGACATTCAACTTGACGATGAAACACAGAAATTGCGTCGGAATTGAATACAACAGGCACAATGACGGCATCTGTCCGGGAGAGTAATCCTTCTAACTGTCAGAGTTTTAATTCTTCCCTGGGATTCCAGTAATAGATTCCGATGGACATGGGAAGGTTTACTGTAACCTGTGGACCTTCAACTTGACGAAGAAACACAGATATTGCATCGGAATTGATTACAAATGGCACCGTACCGACTTCTGTCCGGGAGAGTAATGCTTCTATCTGTCTGTGCTTTGATTCTTTGCTGGGATTCCACTAATAGATTCCGATGGACATGGGAAGGTTTACTGTAACCTGTGGACCTTCAACCTGACGATGAAACACAGAAATTGCGCCGGAATTTAATACAACAGGCACAATGACGACATTTGTCCGGGAGAGTAATCCTTCTGACTGTCAGAAATTTAATTATTTCCTGGGATTCCAGTAATAGACTCCGATGGACATGGGAAGGTTTACTGTAACCTGTGCACCTTCAACTTGACGAAGAAACACAGATATTGCTTCGGAATTGAATACAACTGGCACCATGGCGACTTCTGTCCGGAAGAGTAATGCTTCTATCTGTCTGTGATTTGATTCTTTGCTGGGATTCCAGTAATAGATTCCGATGGACATGGGAAGGTTTACTGTAACCTGTGGACATTCAACTTGACGATGAAACACAGAAATTGCGTCGGAATAGAAAACAACTGTCACAATGCCGACTTGTGTCCGGGAGAGCAATGCTTTTATCTGTCTGTGCTTTGATTCCTTCATAGGAATCCAGTAATTCCGATCGACATGGGAAGATTTACTGTAACCTGTGGACCTTCAATGTGACGAAGAAACACAGATATTGCGTCGGAATTGAATACAACAGGCACCATGCCGACTTCTGTAAGCGAGAGTAATGCATCTATCTGTCTGTGCTTTGATTCTTTGCTGGGATTCCAGTAAAAGATTCCAAGGGACATGGGAAGGTTTCCTGTAACCTGTGGACCTTCAACTTGACGATGAAACACAGATATTGCGTCGGAATTGAATACAACAGGCACAATGACGGCATCTGTCCGGGAGAGTAATGCTTCTATCTGTCTGTGATTTGATTCTTTGCTGGGATTCCAGTAATAGATTACGATGGACATGGGAAGGTTTACTGTAACCTGTGGACCTTCAACTTGACGAAGAAACACAGATATTGCGTCGGAATTGATTACAACAGGCACCATGCCGACTTCTGTCCGGGAGAGTAATGCTTCTATCTGTCTGTGCTTTGATTCTTTGCTGGGATTCCAGTAATAGATTCCGATGGACGTGGGAAGGTTTACTGTAACCTGTGGACCTTCAACTTGACGATGAAACACAGAAATTGCGTCGGAATTGAATAGAACAGGCACCATGCCGAATTTTGTAAGGGAGAGTAATGCTTCTATCTGTCTGTGCTTTGATTCTTTGCTGGGATTCCAGTAATAGATTCCAAGGGACATGGTAAGGTTTACTGTAACCTGTGGACCTTCAACTTGACGATGAAACACAGATATTGCGTCGGAATTGAATACAACAGGCACAATGACGGCATCTGTCCGGGAGAGTAATCCTTCTAACTGTCAGAATTCTATTTCTTTCCTGGGATTCCAGTAATAGACTCCGATGGACATGGGAATGTTTACTGTAACCTGTGGACCTTCAACTTGACGACGAAACACAGATATTGCGTCGGAATTGATTACAACAGGCACCATGCCGACTTCTGTCCGGGAGAGTAATGCTTCTATCTGTCTGTGCTTTGATTCTTTGCTGGGATTCCAGTAATAGATTCCGATGGACATGGGAAGGTTTACTGTAACCTTTGGACATTCAACTTGACGATGAAACACAGAAATTGCGTCGGAATTGAATACAACAGGCACAATGACGACATCTGTGCGGGAGAGGAATCCTTCTAACTGTCAGAATTTTAATTCTTTCCTGGGATTCCAGTAATAGACCCCGATGGACATGGGAAGGTTTACTGTAACCTGTGGACCTTCAACTTGACGAAGAAACACAGATATTGCTTCGGAATTGAATACAACTGGCACCATGCCGACTTCTGCCCGGGAGAGTAATGCTTCTATCTGTCTGTGCTTTGATTCTTTGCTGGGATTCCAGTAATAGATTCCGATGGACATGGGAAGGTTTACTGTAACCTGTGGACATTCAACTTGACGATGAAACCCAGAAATTGCGTCGGAATACAAAACAACTGTCACAATGCCGACTTGTGTCCGGGAGAGCAATGCTTTTATCTGTCTGTGCTTTGATTCCTTCCTAGGAATCCAGTAATTCCGATCGACATGGGAAGATTTACTGTAACCTGTGGACCTTCAATGTGACGAAGAAACACAGATATTGCGTCGGAATTGAATACATCAGGCACCATGCCGACTTCTGTAAGGGAGAGTAATGCATCTATCTGTCTGTGCTTTGATTCTTTGCTGGGATTCCTGTAATAGATTCCAAGGGACATGGGAAGGTTTCCTGTAACCTGTGGACCTTCACCTTGACGATGAAACACAGATATTGCGTCGGAATTGAATACAACAGGCACAATGACGGCATCTGTCCGGGAGAGTAATGCTTCTATCAGTCTGTGCTTTGATTCTTTGCTGGGATTCCAGTAATAGATTACGATGGACATGGGAAGGTTTACTGTAACCTGTGGACCTTCAACTTGACGAAGAAACACAGATATTGCGTCGGAATTGATTACAACAGGCACCATGCCGACTTCTGTCCGGGAGAGTAATGCTTCTATCTGTCTGTGCTTTGATTCTTTGCTGGGATTCCAGTAATGGATTCCGATGGACATGGGAAGGTTTACTGTAACCTGTGGACCTTCAACTTGACGATGAAACACAGAAATTGCGTCGGAATTGAATAGAACAGGCACCATGCCGAATTTTGTAAGGGAGAGTAATGCTTCTATCTGTCTGTGCTTTGATTCTTTGCTGGGATTCCAGTAATAGATTCCGATGGACATGGGAAGGTTTACTGTAACCTGCGGACCTTCAACTTGACGAAGAAACACAGATATTGCGTCGGAATTGAATACAACAGGCACCATGCCGACTTCTGTCCGGGAGAGGAATCCTTCTAACTGTCAGAATTTTAATATTTTCCTGGGATTCCAGTAATAGACTCCGATGGACATGGGAAGGTTTACTGTAACCTGTGGACCTTCAACTTGACGAAGAAACACAGATATTGCGTCGGAATTGAATACAACTGGCACCATGCCGACTTCTGTCCGGGAGAGTAATGCTTGTATCTGTCTGTGCTTTGATTCTTTGCTGGGATTCCAGTAATAAATTCCGATGGACATGGGAAGGTTTACTGTAACCTGTGGACATTCAACTTGACGATGAAACACAGAAATTGCGTCGGAATTGAATACAACAGGCACAATGACGGCATCTGTCCGGGAGAGTAATCCTTCTAACTGTCAGAGTTTTAATTCTTCCCTGGGATTCCAGTAATAGACTCCGATGGACATGGGAAGGTTTACTGTAACCTCTGGACATTCAACTTGACGATGAAACACAGACATTGCGTCGGAATTGAATACAACTCGCACAATGCCGACTTGTGTCCGGGAGAGCAATGCTTTTATCTGTCTGTGCTTTGATTCCTTCCTGGGATTCCAGTAATAGATTCTGATCGACATGGGAAGGTTTACTGTACCCTGTGGACCGTCAATGTGACGAAGAAACACAGATATTGCGTCAGAATTGAATACAACAGGCACCATGCCGACTTCTGTTAGGGAGAGTAATGCTTCTATCTGTCTGTGCTTTGATTCTTTGCTGGGATTCCAGTAATAGATTCCAAGGGACATGGTAAGGTTTCCTGTAACCTGTGGACCTTCAACTTGACGATGAAACACAGATATTGCGTCGGAATTGAATACAACAGGCACAATGACGGCATCTGTCCGGGAGAGTAATCCTTCTAACTGTCAGAATTCTATTTCTTTCCTGGGATTCCAGTAATAGACTCCGATGGACATGGGAATGTTTACTGTAACTTGTGGACCTTCAACTTGACGAAGAAACACAGATATTGCGTCGGAATTGATTACAACAGGCACCATGCCGACTTCTGTCCGGGAGAGTAATGCTTCTATCTGTCTGTGCTTTGATTCTTTGCTGGGATTCCAGTAATAGATTCCGATGGACATGGGAAGGTTTACTGTAACCTTTGGACATTCAACTTGACGATGAAACACAGAAATTGCGTCGGAATTGAATACAACAGGCACAATGACGACATCTGTGCGGGAGAGGAATCCTTCTAACTGTCAGAATTTTAATTCTTTCCTGGGATTCCAGTAATAGACCCCGATGGACATGGGAAGGTTTACTGTAACCTGTGGACCTTCAACTTGACGAAGAAACACAGATATTGCTTCGGAATTGAATACAACTGGCACCATGCCGACTTCTGCCCGGGAGAGTAATGCTTCTATCTGTCTGTGCTTTGATTCTTTGCTGGGATTCCAGTAATAGATTCCGATGGACATGGGAAGGTTTACTGTAAGCTGTGGACATTCAACTTGACGATGAAACACAGAAATTGCGTCGGAATAGAAAACAACTGTCACAATGCCGACTTGTGTCCGGGAGAGCAATGCTTTTATCTGTCTGTGCTTTGATTCCTTCCTAGGAATCCAGTAATTCCGATCGACATGGGAAGATTTACTGTAACCTGTGGACCTTCAATGTGACGAAGAAACACAGATATTGCGTCGGAATTGAATACAACAGGCACCATGCCGACTTCTGTAAGGGAGAGTAATGCATCTATCTGTCTGTGCTTTGATTCTTTGCTGGGATTCCAGTAATAGATTCCAAGGGACATGGGAAGGTTTCCTGTAACCTGTGGACCTTCAACTTGACGATGAAACACAGATATTGCGTCGGAATTGAATACAACAGGCACAATGACGGCATCTGTCCGGGAGAGTAATCCTTCTAACTGTCAGAGCTTTAATTCTTCCCTGGGATTCCAGTAATAGACTCCGATGGACATGAGAAGGTTTACTGTAACCTGTGGACCTTCAAGTGGCGAAGAAACACAGATATTGCGTCGGAATTGATAACAAATGGCAACGTACCGACTTCTGTCCGGGAGAGTAATGCTTCTATCTGTCTGTGCTTTGATTCTTTGCTGGGATTCCACTAATAGATTCCGATGGACATGGGAAGGTTTACTGTAACCTGTGGACCTTCAACTTGACGATGAAACACAGAAATTGCGTCGGAATTGAATACAACAGGCACAATGACGACATCTGTCCGGGAGAGTAATCCTTCTATCTGTCAGAATTTTAATTCTTTCCTGGGATTCCATTAATAGACTCCGATGGACATGGGAAGGTTTACTGTAACCTGTGGACCTTCAACTTGACGAAGAAACACAGATATTGAGTCGGAATTGAATACAACAGGCACCATGCCGACTTCTGTCCGGGAGAGTAATGCTTCTATCTGTCTGTGATTTGATTCTTTGCTGGGATTCCAGTAATAGATTCCGATGGACATGGGAAGGTTTACTGTAACCTGAGGACAATCAACGTGACGAAGAAACACAGATATTGCGTCGGAATTGAATACAACAGGCACCATGCCGACTTCTGTCCGGGAGAGTAATGCTTCTATCTGTCTGTGATTTGATTCTTTGCTGGGTTTCCAGTGATAGATTCCGATGGACATGGGAAGGTTTACTGTAACCTGTGGACCTTCAACTTGACGACGAAACACAGATATTGCGTCGGAATTGAATACAACAGGCACCATGCCGACTTCTGTCCGGGAGAGTAATGCTTCTATATGTCTGTGCTTTGATTCTTTGCAGGGATTCCAGTAAGAGACTCCGATGCACATGGGAAGGTTTACTGTAACCTGTGGACCTTCAACTTGACGATGAAACACAGAAATTGCGTCGGAATTCAATACAACAGGCACCATGCCGACTTGTGTCCGGGAGAGCAATGCATTCATCTGTCTGTGCTTTGATTCTTTGCTGGGATTCCAGTAATAGATTCCGATGGACATGGGAAGGTTTACTGTAACCTGTGGACCTTCAACTTGACGAAGAAACACAGATATAGCGTCGGAATTGAATACAACAGGCACCATGCCGACTTCTGTCCGGGAGAGGAATCCTTCTAACTGTCAGAATTTTAATTTTTTCCTGGGATTCCAGTAATAGACTCCGATGGACATGGGAAGGTTTACTGTAACCTGTGGACATTCAACTTGACGAAGAAACACAGATATTGCGTCGGAATTGAATACAACTGGCACCATGCCGACTTCTGTCCGGGAGAGTAATGCTTGTATCTGTCTGTGCTTTGATTCTTTGCTGGGATTCCAGTAATAAATTCCGATGGAAATGGGAAGGTTTACTGTAACCTGTGGACATTAAACTTGACGATGAAACACAGAAATTGCGTCGGAATTGAATACAACAGGCACAATGACGGCATCTGTCCGGGAGAGTAATCCTTCTAACTGTCAGAGTTTTAATTCTTCCCTGGGATTCCAGTAATAGACTCCGATGGACATGGGAAGGTTTACTGTAACCTGTGGACCTTCAACTTGACGAAGAAACACAGATATTGCGTCGGAATTGAATACAACTGGCACCATGCCGACTTCTGTCCGGGAGAGTAATGCTTGTATCTGTCTGTGCTTTGATTCTTTGCTGGGATTCCAGTAATAAATTCCGATGGACATGGGAAGGTTTACTGTAACCTGTGGACATTCAACTTGACGATGAAACACAGAAATTGCGACGGAATTGAATACAACAGGCACAATGACGGCATCTGTCCGGGAGAGTAATCCTTCTAACTGTCAGAGTTTTAATTCTTCCCTGGGATTCCAGTAATAGACTCCGATGGACATGGGAAGGTTTACTGTAACCTCTGGACATTCAACTTGACGATGAAACACAGACATTGCGTCG
Source organism: Schistocerca americana (assembly GCF_021461395.2). NCBI lineage: Eukaryota > Metazoa > Arthropoda > Insecta > Orthoptera > Acrididae > Schistocerca > Schistocerca americana. The sequence goes on along the minus strand of NC_060122.1, from coordinate 33,893,000 downwards.
GAATTGAATACAACTCGCACAATGCCGACTTGTGTCCGGGAGAGCAATGCTTTTATCTGTCTGTGCTTTGATTCCTTCCTGGGATTCCAGTAATAGATTCTGATCGACATGGGAAGGTTTACTGTACCCTGTGGACCGTCAATGTGACGAAGAAACACAGATATTGCGTCAGAATTGAATACAACAGGCACCATGCCGACTTCTGTTAGGGAGAGTAATGCTTCTATCTGTCTGTGCTTTGATTCTTTGCTGGGATTCCAGTAATAGATTCCAAGGGACATGGTAAGGTTTCCTGTAACCTGTGGACCTTCAACTTGACGATGAAACACAGATATTGCGTCGGAATTGAATACAACAGGCACAATGACGGCATCTGTCCGGGAGAGTAATCCTTCTAACTGTCAGAATTCTATTTCTTTCCTGGGATTCCAGTAATAGACTCCGATGGACATGGGAATGTTTACTGTAACTTGTGGACCTTCAACTTGACGAAGAAACACAGATATTGCGTCGGAATTGATTACAACAGGCACCATGCCGACTTCTGTCCGGGAGAGTAATGCTTCTATCTGTCTGTGCTTTGATTCTTTGCTGGGATTCCAGTAATAGATTCCGATGGACATGGGAAGGTTTACTGTAACCTTTGGACATTCAACTTGACGATGAAACACAGAAATTGCGTCGGAATTAAATACAACAGGCACAATGACGACATCTGTGCGGGAGAGGAATCCTTCTAACTGTCAGAATTTTAATTCTTTCCTGGGATTCCAGTAATAGACCCCGATGGACATGGGAAGGTTTACTGTAACCTGTGGACCTTCAACTTGACGAAGAAACACAGATATTGCTTCGGAATTGAATACAACTGGCACCATGCCGACTTCTGCCCGGGAGAGTAATGCTTCTATCTGTCTGTGCTTTGATTCTTTGCTGGGATTCCAGTAATAGATTCCGATGGACATGGGAAGGTTTACTGTAAGCTGTGGACATTCAACTTGACGATGAAACACAGAAATTGCGTCGGAATAGAAAACAACTGTCACAATGCCGACTTGTGTCCGGGAGAGCAATGCTTTTATCTGTCTGTGCTTTGATTCCTTCCTAGGAATCCAGTAATTCCGATCGACATGGGAAGATTTACTGTAACCTGTGGACCTTCAATGTGACGAAGAAACACAGATATTGCGTCGGAATTGAATACAACAGGCACCATGCCGACTTCTGTAAGGGAGAGTAATGCATCTATCTGTCTGTGTTTGATTCTTTGCTGGGATTCCAGTAATAGATTCCAAGGGACATGGGAAGGTTTCCTGTAACCTGTGGACCTTCAACTTGACGATGAAACACAGATATTGCGTCGGAATTGAATACAACAGGCACAATGACGGCATCTGTCCGGGAGAGTAATCCTTCTAACTGTCAGAGCTTTAATTCTTCCCTGGGATTCCAGTAATAGACTCCGATGGACATGAGAAGGTTTACTGTAACCTGTGGACCTTCAAGTGGCGAAGAAACACAGATATTGCGTCGGAATTGATAACAAATGGCAACGTACCGACTTCTGTCCGGGAGAGTAATGCTTCTATCTGTCTGTGCTCTGATTCTTTGCTGGGATTCCACTAATAGATTCCGATGGACATGGGAAGGTTTACTGTAACCTGTGGACCTTCAACTTGACGATGAAACACAGAAATTGCGTCGGAATTGAATACAACAGGCACAATGACGACATCTGTCCGGGAGAGTAATCCTTCTATCTGTCAGAATTTTAATTCTTTCCTGGGATTCCATTAATAGACTCCGATGGACATGGGAAGGTTTACTGTAACCTGTGGACCTTCAACTTGACGAAGAAACACAGATATTGAGTCGGAATTGAATACAACAGGCACCATGCCGACTTCTGTCCGGGAGAGTAATGCTTCTATCTGTCTGTGATTTGATTCTTTGCTGGGATTCCAGTAATAGATTCCGATGGACATGGGAAGGTTTACTGTAACCTGAGGACAATCAACGTGACGAAGAAACACAGATATTGCGTCGGAATTGAATACAACAGGCACCATGCCGACTTCTGTCCGGGAGAGTAATGCTTCTATCTGTCTGTGATTTGATTCTTTGCTGGGTTTCCAGTGATAGATTCCGATGGACATGGGAAGGTTTACTGTAACCTGTGGACCTTCAACTTGACGACGAAACACAGATATTGCGTCGGAATTGAATACAACAGGCACCATGCCGACTTCTGTCCGGGAGAGTAATGCTTCTATATGTCTGTGCTTTGATTCTTTGCAGGGATTCCAGTAAGAGACTCCGATGCACATGGGAAGGTTTACTGTAACCTGTGGACCTTCAACTTGACGATGAAACACAGAAATTGCGTCGGAATTCAATACAACAGGCACCATGCCGACTTGTGTCCGGGAGAGCAATGCATTCATCTGTCTGTGCTTTGATTCTTTGCTGGGATTCCAGTAATAGATTCCGATGGACATGGGAAGGTTTACTGTAACCTGTGGACCTTCAACTTGACGAAGAAACACAGATATAGCGTCGGAATTGAATACAACAGGCACCATGCCGACTTCTGTCCGGGAGAGGAATCCTTCTAACTGTCAGAATTTTAATTTTTTCCTGGGATTCCAGTAATAGACTCCGATGGACATGGGAAGGTTTACTGTAACCTGTGGACATTCAACTTGACGAAGAAACACAGATATTGCGTCGGAATTGAATACAACTGGCACCATGCCGACTTCTGTCCGGGAGAGTAATGCTTGTATCTGTCTGTGCTTTGATTCTTTGCTGGGATTCCAGTAATAAATTCCGATGGAAATGGGAAGGTTTACTGTAACCTGTGGACATTAAACTTGACGATGAAACACAGAAATTGCGTCGGAATTGAATACAACAGGCACAATGACGGCATCTGTCCGGGAGAGTAATCCTTCTAACTGTCAGAGTTTTAATTCTTCCCTGGGATTCCAGTAATAGACTCCGATGGACATGGGAAGGTTTACTGTAACCTGTGGACCTTCAACTTGACGAAGAAACACAGATATTGCATTGGAATTGATTACAAATGGCACCGTACCGACTTCTGTCCGGGAGAGTAATGCTTCTATCTGTCTGTGCTTTGATTCTTTGCTGGGATTCCACTAATAGATTCCGATGGACATGGGAAGGTTTACTGTAACCTGTGGACCTTCAACTTGACGAAGAAACACAGATATTGCGTCGGAATTGAATACAACAGGCACAATGACGACATCTGTCCGGGAGAGTAATCCTTCTAACTGTCAGAACTTTAATTCTTTCCTGGGATTCCATTAATAGACTCCGATGGACATGGGAAGGTTTACTGTAACCTGTGGACCTTCAACTTGACGAAGAAACACAGATATTGCGTGGGAATTGAATACAACAGGCACCATGCCGACTTCTGACCGGGAGAGTAATGCTTCTATCTGTCTGTGCTTTGATTCTTTGCTGGGATTGCAGTAATAGATTCCGATGGACATGGGAAGGTTTACTGTAACCTGAGGACATTCAACGTGACGAAGAAACACAGATATTGCGTCGGAATTGAATACAACAGGCACCATGCCGACTTCTGTCTGGGAGAGTAATGCTTCTATCTGTCTGTGATTTGATTCTTTGCTGGGTTTCCAGTGATAGATTCCGATGGACATGGGAAGGTTTACTGTAACCTGTGGACCTTCAACTTGACGACGAAACACAGATATTGCGTCGGAATTGAATCCAACAGGCACCATGCCGACTTCTGCCCGGGAGAGTAATGCTTCTATATGTCTGTGCTTTGATTCTTTGCTGGGATTCCAGTAATAGACTCCGATGCACATGGGAAGGTTTACTGTAACCTGTGGACCTTCAACTTGACGATGAAACACAGAAATTGCGTCGGAATTCAATACAACAGGCACCATGCCGACTTGTGTCCGGGAGAGCAATGCATTCATCTGTCTGTGCTTTGATTCTTTGCTGGGATTCCAGTAATAGATTCCGATGGACATGGGAAGGTTTACTGTAACCTGTGGACCTTCAACTTGACGATGAAACACAGAAATTGCGTCGGAACTGAATACAACAGGCACAATGACGACATTTGTCCGGGAGAGTAATCCTTCCAACTGTCAGAAATTCAATTATTTTCTGGGATTCCAGTAATAGACTCCGATGGACATGGGAAGGTTTACTGTAACCTGTGGACCTTCAACTTGACGAAGAAACACAGATATTGCTTCGGAATTGAATACAACTGGCACCATGCCGACTTCTGTCCGCGAGAGTAATGCTTCTATCTGTCTGTGCTTTGATTCTTTGCTGGGATTCCAGTAATAGATTCCGATGGACATGGGAAGGTTTACTGTAACCTGTGGACATTCAACTTGACGATGAAACACAGAAATTGCGTCGGAATTGAATACAACTGGCACAATGCCGACTTGTGTCCGGGAGAACAATGCTTTTATCTGTTTGTGCTTTGATTCCTTCCTGGGATTCCAGTAATTCCGATCTACATGGGAAGATTTACTGTAACCTGTGGACCTTTAATGTGACGAAGAAACACAGATATTGCGTCGGAATTGAATACAACAGGCACCATGCCGACTTCTGTAAGAGAGAGTAATGCCTCTATCTGTCTGTGCTTTAATTCCTTGCTGGGATTCCAGTAATAGATTCCAAGGGACATGGGAAGGTCTCCTGTAACCTGTGGACCTTCAACTTGACGAAGAAACACAGATATTGCGTCGGAATTGAATCCAACAGGCACCATGCCGACTTCTGCCCGGGAGAGTAATGCTTCTATATGTCTGTGCTTTGATTCTTTGCTGGGATTCCAGTAATAGACTCCGATGCACATGGGAAGGTTTACTGTAACCTGTGGACCTTCAACTTGACGATGAAACACAGAAATTGCGTCGGAATTCAATACAACAGGCACCATGCCGACTTGTGTCCGGGAGAGCAATGCATTCATCTGTCTGTGCTTTGATTCTTTGCTGGGATTCCAGTAATAGATTCCGATGGACATGGGAAGGTTTACTGTAACCTGTGGACCTTCAACTTGACGATGAAACACAGAAATTGCGTCGGAACTGAATACAACAGGCACAATGACGACATTTGTCCGGGAGAGTAATCCTTCCAACTGTCAGAAATTCAATTATTTTCTGGGATTCCAGTAATAGACTCCGATGGACATGGGAAGGTTTACTGTAACCTGTGGACCTTCAACTTGACGAAGAAACACAGATATTGCTTCGGAATTGAATACAACTGGCACCATGCCGACTTCTGTCCGCGAGAGTAATGCTTCTATCTGTCTGTGCTTTGATTCTTTGCTGGGATTCCAGTAATAGATTCCGATGGACATGGGAAGGTTTACTGTAACCTGTGGACATTCAACTTGACGATGAAACACAGAAATTGCGTCGGAATTGAATACAACTGGCACAATGCCGACTTGTGTCCGGGAGAACAAAGCTTTTATCTGTTTGTGCTTTGATTCCTTCCTGGGATTCCAGTAATTCCGATCTACATGGGAAGATTTACTGTAACCTGTGGACCTTTAATGTGACGAAGAAACACAGATATTGCGTCGGAATTGAATACAACAGGCACCATGCCGACTTCTGTAAGAGAGAGTAATGCCTCTATCTGTCTGTGCTTTAATTCCTTGCTGGGATTCCAGTAATAGATTCCAAGGGACATGGGAAGGTCTCCTGTAACCTGTGGACCTTCAACTTGACGAAGAAACACAGATATTGCGTCGGAATTGAATACAACAGGCACAATGATGGCATCTGTCCGGGAGAGTAATCCTTCTAACTGTCAGAATTCTAATTCTTTCCTGGGATTCCAGTTATAGACTCCGATGGACATGGGAAGGTTTACTGTAACCCGTGGACCTTCAACTTGACGAAGAAACACAGATACTGCGTCGGAATTGATTACAACAGGCACCATGCCGACTTCTGTCCGGGAGAGTAATGCTTCTATCTGTCTGTGCTTTGATTCTTTGCTGGGATTCCAGTAATAGATTCCGATGGACATGGGAAGGTTTACTGTAACCTGTGGACATTCAACTTGACGATGAAACACAGAAATTGCGTCGGAATTGAATACAACTGGCACAATGCCGACTTGTGTCCGGGAGAGCAATGCTTTTATCTGTCTGTGCTTTGATTCCTTCCTGGGATTCCAGTAATAGATTCTGATCGACATGGGAAGGTTTACTGTACCCTGTGGACCTTCAATGTGGCGAAGAAACACAGATATTGCGTCGGAATTGAATACAACAGGCACCATGCCGACTTCTGTTAGGGAGAGTAATGGTTCTATCTGTCTGTGCTTTGATTCTTTGCTGGGATTCCAGTAATAGATTCCAAGGGACATGGTAAGGTTTCCTGTAACCTGTGGACCTTCAACTTGACGATGAAACACAGATATTGCGTCGGAATTGAATACAACAGGCACAATGACGGCATCTGTCCGGGAGAGTAATCCTTCTAACTGTCAGAATTCTATTATTTTCCTGGGATTCCAGTAATAGACTCCGATGGACATGGGAATGTTTACTGTAACCTGTGGACCTTCAACGTGACGAAAAATACAGATATTGCGTCGGAATTGATTACAACAGACACCATGCCGACTTCTGTCCGGGAGAGTAATGCTTCTATCTGTCTGTGCTTTGATTCTTTGCTGGGATTCCAGTAATAGATTCCGATGGACATGGGAAGGTTTACTGTAACCTTTGGACATTCAACTTGACGATGAAACACAGAAATTGCGTCGGAATTGAATACAACAGGCACAATGACGACATCTGTGCGGGAGAGGAATCCTTCTAACTGTCAGAATTTTAATTCTTTCCTGGGATTCCAGTAATAGACCCCGATGGAGATGGGAAGGTTTACTGTAACCTGTGGACCTTCAACTTGACGAAGAAATACAGATATTGCTTCGGAATTGAATACAACTGGCACCATGCCGACTTCTGCCCGGGAGAGTAATGCTTCTATCTGTCTGTGCTTTGATTCTTTGCTGGGATTCCAGTAATAGATTCCGATGGACATGTTAAGGTTTACTGTAACCTGTGGACATTCAACTTGACGATGAAACACAGAAATTGCGTCGGAATAGAAAACAACTGTCACAATGCCGACTTGTGTCCGGGAGAGCAATGCTTTTATCTGTCTGTGCTTTGATTCCTTCCTAGGAATCCAGTAATTCCGATCGACATGGGAAGATTTACCGTAACCTGTGGACCTTCAATGTGACGAAGAAACACAGATATTGCGTCGGAATTGAATACAACAGGCACAATGACGGCATCTGTCCGGGAGAGTAATCCTTCTAACTGTCAGAGTTTTAATTCTTCCCTGGGATTCCAGTAATAGACTCCGATGGACATGGGAAGGTTTACTGTAACCTGTGGACCTTCAACTTGACGAAGAAACACAGATATTGCGTCGGAATTGATTACAAATGGCACCGTACCGACTTCTGTCCGGGAGAGTAATGCTTCTATCTGTCTGTGCTTTGATTCTTTGCTGGGATTCCACTAATAGATTCCGATGGACATGGGAAGGTTTACTGTAACCTGTGGACCTTCAACTTGACGAAGAAACACAGATATTGCGTCGGAATTGAATACAACAGGCACCATGCCGACTTCTGTCCGGGAGAGGAATCCTTCTAACTGTCAGAATTTTAATTTTTTCCTGGGATTCCAGTAATAGACTCCGATGGACATGGGAAGGTTTACTGTAACCTGTAGACCTTCAACTTGACGAAGAAACACAGATATTGCGTCGGAATTGAATACAACAGGCACCATGCCGACTTCTGTCCGGGAGAGTAATCCTTCTAACTGTCAGAATTTTAATTTTTTCCTGGGATTCCAGTAATAGACTCCGATGGACATGGGAAGGTTTACTGTAACCTGTGGACCTTCAACTTGACGATGAAACACAGAAATTGCGTCGGAATTGAATACAACAGGCACAATGACGACATTTGTCCGGGAGAGTAATCCTTCTAACTGTCAGAATTTTAATTTTTTCCTGGGATTCCAGTAATAGACTCCGATGGACATGGGAAGGTTTACTGTAACCTGTGGACCTTCAACTTGTCGAAGAATCACAGATATTGCGTCGGAATTGAATACAACAGGCACTATGCCAACTTCTGTCCGGGAGAGTAATGCCTCTATCTGTCTGTGCTTTGATTCTTTGCTGGGATTCCAGTAATAGATTCCGATGGACATGGGAAGGTTTACTGTAACCTGTGGACCTTCAACTTGACGATGAAACACAGAAATTGCGTCGGAATTGAATACAACAGGCACAATGACGACATTTGTCCGGGAGAGTAATCCTTCTAACTGTCAGAATTTCAATTATTTCCTGGGATTCCAGTAATAGATTCCGATGGACATGGGAAGGTTTACTGTAACAGGTGGACCTTCAACTTGACGATGAAACACAGATATTGCTTCGGAATTGAATACAACTGGCACCATGCCGACTTCTGTCCGGGAGAGTAATGGTTCTATCTGTCTGTGCTTTGATTCTTTGCTGGGATTCCAGTAATAGATTCCGATGGACATGGGAAAGTTTACTGTAACCTGTGGACATTCAACTTGACGATGAAACACAGAAATTGCGTCGGAATTGATTACAACTGGCACAATGCCGACTTGTGTCCGGGAGAGCAATGCTTTTATCTGTCTGTGCTTTGATTCCTTCCTGGGATTCCAGTAATTCCGATCGACATGGGAAGAATTACTGTAACCTGTGGACCTTCAATGTGACGAAGAAACACAGATATTGCGTCGGAATTGAATACAACAGGCACCATGCCGACTTCTGTAAGGGAGAGTAATGCTTCTATCTGTCTGTGCTTTGATTCTTTGCTGGGATTCCAGTAATAGATTCCAAGGGACATGGGAAGGTTTCCTGTAACCTGTGGACCTTCAACTTGACGATGAAACACAGATATTGCGTCGGAATTGAATACAACAGGCACAATGACGGCATCTGTCCGGGAGAGTAATCCTTCTATCTGTCAGAATTCTAATTCTTTCCTGGGATTCCAGTAATAGACTCCCATGGACATGGGAAGGTTTACTGTAACCTGTGGACCTTCAACTTGACGAAGAAACACAGATATTGCGTCGGTATTGAATACAACAGGCACCATTCCGACTTCTGTCCGGGAGAGTAACGCTTCTATCTGTCTGTGCTTTGATTCTTTGCTGGGATTCCACTAATAAATTCCGATGGACATGGGAAGGTTTACTGTAACCTGTGGTCATTCAACTTGACGATGAAACACAGAAATTGCGTCGGAATTGAATACAACAGGCACAATGACGGCATCGTTCCGGGAGAGTAATCCTTCTAACTGTCAGAGCTTTAATTCTTCCCTGGGATTCCAGTAATAGACTCCGATGGACATGGGAAGGTTTACTGTAACCTGTGGACCTTCAACTTGACGACGAAACACAGATACTGCGTCGGAATTGAATCCAACAGGCACCATGCCGACTTCTGCCCGGGAGAGTAATGCTTCTATATGTCTGTGCTTTGATTCTTTGCTGGGATTCCAGTAATAGACTCCGATGCACATGGGAAGGTTTACTGTAACCTGTGGACCTTCAACTTGACGATGAAACACAGAAATTGCGTCGGAATTCAATACAACAGGCACCATGCCGACTTGTGTCCGGGAGAGCAATGCATTCATCTGTCTGTGCTTTGATTCTTTGCTGGGATTCCAGTAATAGATTCCGATGGACATGGCAAGGTTTACTGTAACCTGTGGACCTTCAACTTGACGAAGAAACAAAGATATTGCGTCGGAATTGAATACAACAGGCACCATGCCGACTTCTGTCCGGGAGAGTAATCCTTCTAACTGTCAGAATTTTAATTTTTTCCTGGGATTCCAGTAATAGACTCCGATGGACATGGGAAGGTTTACTGTAACCTGTGGACCTTCAACTTGACGAAGAAACACAGATATTGCGTCGGAATTGAATACAACAGGCACCATGCCAACTTCTGTCCGGGAGAGTAATGCCTCTATCTGTCTGTGCTTTGATTCTTTGCTGGGATTCCAGTAATAGATTCCGATGGACATGGGAAGGTTTACTGTAACCTGTGGACCTTCAACTTGACGATGAAACACAGAAATTGCGTCGGAATTGAATACAACAGGCACAATGACGACATTTGTCCGGGAGAGTAATCCTTCTAACTGCCAGAATTTCAATTATTTCCTGGGATTCCAGTAATTGACTCCGATGGACATGGGAAGGTTTACTGTAACCTGTCGACCTTCAACTTGACCAATAAACACAGATATTGCTTCGGAATTGAATACAACTGGCACCATGCCGACTTCTGTCCGGGAGAGTAATGGTTCTATCTGTCTGTGCTTTGATTCTTTGCTGGGATTCCAGTAATAGATTCCGATGGACATGGGAAAGTTTACTGTAACCTGTGGACATTCAACTTGACGATGAAACACAGAAATTGCGTCGGAACTGAATACAACAGGCACAATGACGACATTTGTCCGGGAGAGTAAACCTTCTGACTGTCAGAATTTTAATTATTTCCTGGGATTCCAGTAACAGACTCCGATGGACATGGGAAGGTTTACTGTAACCTGTAGACCTTCAACTTGACGAAAAAACACAGATATTGCGTCGGAATTGAATACAACAGGCACCATGCCGACTTCTGTAAGGGAGAGTAATGCTTCTATCTGTCTGTGCTTTGATTCTTTGCTGGGATTCCAGTAGTAGATTCCAAGGGACATGGGAAGGTTTCCTGTAACCTGTGGACCTTCAACTTGACGATGAAACACAGATATTGCGTCGGAATTGAATACAACAGGCACAATGACGGCATCTGTCCGGGAGAGTAATCCTTCTAGCTGTCAGAATTCTAATTCTTTCCTGGGATTCCAGTAATAGACTCCGATGGACATGGGAAGGTTTACTGTAACCTGTGGACCTTCAACTTGACGAAGAAACACAGATATTGCGTCGGAATTGAATACAACAGGCACCATTCCGACTTCTGTCCGGGAGAGTAACGCTTCTATCTGTCTGTGCTTTGATTCTTTGCTGGGATTCCACTAATAGATTCCGATGGACATGGGAAGGTTTACTGTAACCTGTGGACCTTCAACTTGACGATGAAACACAGAAATTGCGTCGGAATTGAATACAACAGGCACAATGACGACATTTGTCCGGGAGAGTAAACCTTCTGACTGTCAGAATTTTAATTATTTCCTGGGATTCCAGTAATAGACTCCGATGGACATGGGAAGGTTTACTGTAACCTGTAGACCTTCAACTTGACGAAAAAACACAGATATTGCGTCGGAATTGAATACAACAGGCACCATGCCGAATCTGTCCGGGAGAGTAATGCTTCTATCTGTCTGTACTTTGATTCTTTGCTGGGATTCCAGTAATAGATTCCGATGGACATGGGAAGGTTTACTGTAACCTGTGGACCTTCAACTTGACGATGAAGCACTGAAATTGCGTCGGAATTGAATACAACACGCAAATGACGACATCTGTCCGGGAGAGTAATCCTTCTAACTGTCAGAATTTTAATTCTTTCCTGGGATTCCAGTAATAGACTCCGATGGACATGGGAAGGTTTACTGTAACCTGTGGACCTTCAACTTAACGAAGAAACACAGATATTGCGTCGGAAATGAATACAACAGGCACCATGCCGACTTCTGTCCTGGAGAGTAATGCTTCTATCTGTCTGTGCTTTGATTCTTTGCTGGGATTCCAGTAACTGATTCCGATGGACATGGGAAGTTTACTGTAACCTGTGGACCTTCAACTTGACGATAAAACACAGAAATTGCTTCGGAATGGAATACAACAGGCACCATGCCGACTTCTGTCCGGGAGAGTAATGCTTCTATCTGTCTGTGCTTTGATTCTTTTCTGGGATTCCAGTAATAGATTGCGATGGACATGGGAAGGTTTACTGTAACCTGTGGACCTTCAACTTGACGATGAAACACAGAAATTGCGTCGGAATTGAATACAACAGGCACCATGCCGACTTCTGTCTGGGAGAGTAATGCTTCTATCTGTCTGTGATTTGATTCTTTGCTGGGTTTCCAGTGATAGATTCCGATGGACATGGGAAGGTTTACTGTAACCTGTGGACCTTCAACTTGACGACGAAACACAGATATTGCGTCGGAATTGAATCCAACAGGCACCATGCCGACTTCTGCCCGGGAGAGTAATGCTTCTATATGTCTGTGCTTTGATTCTTTGCTGGGATTCCAGTAATAGACTCCGATGCACATGGGAAGGTTTACTGTAACCTGTGGACCTTCAACTTGACGATGAAACGCAGAAATTGCGTCGGAATTCAATACAACAGGCACCATGCCGACTTGTGTCCGGGAGAGCAATGCATTCATCTGTCTGTGCTTTGATTCTTTGCTGGGATTCCAGTAATAGATTCCGATGGACATGGCAAGGTTTACTGTAACCTGTGGACCTTCAACTTGACGAAGAAACACAGATATTGCGTCGGAATTGAATACAACAGGCACCATGCCGACTTCTGTCCGGGAGAGTAATCCTTCTAACTGTCAGAATTTTAATTTTTTCCTGGGATTCCAGTAATAGACTCCGATGGACATGGGAAGGTTTACTGTAACCTGTGGACCTTCAACTTGACGAAGAATCACAGATATTGCGTCGGAATTGAATACAACAGGCACCATGCCAACTTCTGTCCGGGAGAGTAATGCCTCTATCTGTCTGTGCTTTGATTCTTTGCTGGGATTCCAGTAATAGATTCCGATGGACATGGGAAGGTTTACTGTAACCTGTGGACCTTCAACTTGACGATGAAACACAGAAATTGCGTCGGAATTGAATACAACAGGCACAATGACGACATTTGTCCGGGAGAGTAATCCTTCTAACTGTCAGAATTTCAATTATTTCCTGGGATTCCAGTAATAGACTCCGATGGACATGGGAAGGTTTACTGTAACAGGTGGACCTTCAACTTAACGATGAAACACAGATATTGCTTCGGAATTGAATACAACTGGCACCATGCCGACTTCTGTCCGGGAGAGTAATGGTTCTATCTGTCTGTGCTTTGATTCTTTGCTGGGATTCCAGTAATAGATTCCGATGGACATGGGAAAGTTTACTGTAACCTGTGGACATTCAACTTGACGATGAAACACAGAAATTGCGTCGGAATTGATTACAACTGGCACAATTCCGACTTGTGTCCGGGAGAGCAATGCTTTTATCTGTCTGTGCTTTGATTCCTTCCTGGGATTTCAGTAATTCCGATCGACATGGGAAGAATTACTGTAACCTGTGGACCTTCAATGTGACGAAGAAACACAGATATTGCGTCGGAATTGAATACAACAGGCACCATGCCGACTTCTGTAAGGGAGAGTAATGCTTCTATCTGTCTGTGCTTTGATTCTTTGCTGGGATTCCACTAATAAATTCCGATGGACATGGGAAGGTTTACTGTAACCTGTGGTCATTCAACTTGACGATGAAACACAGAAATTGCGTCGGAATTGAATACAACAGGCACAATGACGGCATCGTTCCGGGAGAGTAATCCTTCTAACTGTCAGAGCTTTAATTCTTCCCTGGGATTCCAGTAATAGACTCCGATGGACATGGGAAGGTTTACTGTAACCTGTGGACCTTCAACTTGACGACGAAACACAGATACTGCGTCGGAATTGAATCCAACAGCACCATGCCGACTTCTGCCCGGGAGAGTAATGCTTCTATATGTCTGTGCTTTGATTCTTTGCTGGGATTCCAGTAATAGACTCCGATGCACATGGGAAGGTTTACTATAACCTGTGGACCTTCAACTTGACGATGAAACACAGAAATTGCGTCGGAATTCAATACAACAGGCACCATGCCGACTTGTGTCCGGGAGAGCAATGCATTCATCTGTCTGTGCTTTGATTCTTTGCTGGGATTCCAGTAATAGATTCCGATGGACATGGCAAGGTTTACTGTAACCTGTGGACCTTCAACTTGACGAAGAAACACAGATATTGCGTCGGAATTGAATACAACAGGCACCATGCCGACATCTGTCCGGGAGAGTAATCCTTCTAACTGTCAGAATTTTAATTTTTTCCTGGGATTCCAGTAATAGACTCCGATGGACATGGGAAGGTTTACTGTAACCTGTGGACCTTCAACTTGACGAAGAAACACAGATATTGCGTCGGAATTGAATACAACAGGCACCATGCCAACTTCTGTCCGGGAGAGTAATGCCTCTATCTGTCTGTGCTTTGATTCTTTGCTGGGATTCCAGTAATAGATTCCGATGGACATGGGAAGGTTTACTGTAACCTGTGGACCTTCAACTTGACGATGAAACACAGAAATTGCGTCGGAATTGAATGCAACAGGCACAATGACGACATTTGTCCGGGAGAGTAATCCTTCTAACTGCCAGAATTTCAATTATTTCCTGGGATTCCAGTAATAGACTCCGATGGACATGGGAAGGTTTACTGTAACCTGTCGACCTTCAACTTGACGAATAAACACAGATATTGCTTCGGAATTGAATACAACTGGCACCATGCCGACTTCTGTCCGGGAGAGTAATGGTTCTATCTGTCTGTGCTTTGATTCTTTGCTGGGATTCCAGTAATAGATTCCGATGGACATGGGAAAGTTTACTGTAACCTGTGGACATTCAACTTGACGATGAAACACAGAAATTGCGTCGGAACTGAATACAACAGGCACAATGACGACATTTGTCCGGGAGAGTAAACCTTCTGACTGTCAGAATTTTAATTATTTCCTGGGATTCCAGTAACAGACTCCGATGGACATGGGAAGGTTTACTGTAACCTGTAGACCTTCAACTTGACGAAAAAACACAGATATTGCGTCGGAATTGAATACAACAGGCACCATGCCGACTTCTGTAAGGGAGAGTAATGCTTCTATCTGTCTGTGCTTTGATTCTTTGCTGGGATTCCAGTAATAGATTCCAAGGGACATGGGAAGGTTTCCTGTAACCTGTGGACCTTCAACTTGACGATGAAACACAGATATTGCGTCGGAATTGAATACAACAGGCACAATGACGGCATCTGTCCGGGAGAGTAATCCTTCTAGCTGTCAGAATTCTAATTCTTTTCTGGGATTCCAGTAATAGACTCCGATGGACATGGGAAGGTTTACTGTAACCTGTGGAACTTCAACTTGACGAAGAAACACAGATATTGCGTCGGAATTGAATACAACAGGCACCATTCCGACTTCTGTCCGGGAGAGTAACGCTTCTATCTGTCTGTGCTTTGATTCTTTGCTGGGATTCCACTAATAGATTCCGATGGACATGGGAAGGTTTACTGTAACCTGTGGACCTTCAACGTGACGATGAAACACAGAAATTGCGTCGGAATTGAATACAACAGGCACAATGACGACATTTGTCCGGGAGAGTAAACCTTCTGACTGTCAGAATTTTAATTATTTCCTGGGATTCCAGTAATAGACTCCGATGGACATGGGAAGGTTTACTGTAACCTGTAGACCTTCAACTTGACGAAAAAACACAGATATTGCGTCGGAATTGAATACAACAGGCACCATGCCGAATCTGTCCGGGAGAGTAATGCTTCTATCTGTCCTTACTTTGATTCTTTGCTGGGATTCCAGTAATAGATTCCGATGGACATGGGAAGGTTTACTGTAACCTGTGGACCTTCAACTTGACGATGAAGCACTGAAATTGCGTCGGAATTGAATACAACACGCAAATGACGACATCTGTCCGGGAGAGTAATCCTTCTAACTGTCAGAATTTTAATT
The DNA here is from genome assembly GCF_021461395.2 of Schistocerca americana. Classification (NCBI taxonomy): domain Eukaryota; kingdom Metazoa; phylum Arthropoda; class Insecta; order Orthoptera; family Acrididae; genus Schistocerca; species Schistocerca americana. The sequence continues at coordinate 33,877,057 of NC_060122.1, read as the reverse complement.
CTTTCCTGGGATTCCAGTAATAGACTCCGATGGACATGGGAAGGTTTACTGTAACCTGTGGACCTTCAACTTAACGAAGAAACCCAGATATTGCGTCGGAAATGAATACAACAGGCACCATGCCGACTTCTGTCCTGGAGAGTAATGCTTCTATCTGTCTGTGCTTTGATTCTTTGCTGGGATTCCAGTAACTGATTCCGATGGACATGGGAAGTTTACTGTAACCTGTGGACCTTCAACTTGACGATAAAACACAGAAATTGCTTCGGAATGGAATACAACAGGCACCATGCCGACTTCTGTCCGGGAGAGTAATGCTTCTATCTGTCTGTGCTTTGATTCTTTTCTGGGATTCCAGTAATAGATTGCGATGGACATGGGAAGGTTTACTGTAACCTGTGGACCTTCAACTTGACGATGAAACACAGAAATTGCGTCGGAATTGAATACAACAGGCACCATGCCGACTTCTGTCTGGGAGAGTAATGCTTCTATCTGTCTGTGATTTGATTCTTAGCTGGGTTTCCAGTGATAGATTCCGATGGACATGGGAAGGTTTACTGTAACCTGTGGACCTTCAACTTGACGACGAAACACAGATATTGCGTCGGAATTGAATCCAACAGGCACCATGCCGACTTCTGCCCGGGAGAGTAATGCTTCTATATGTCTGTGCTTTGATTCTTTGCTGGGATTCCAGTAATAGACTCCGATGCACATGGGAAGGTTTACTGTAACCTGTGGACCTTCAACTTGACGATGAAACACAGAAATTGCGTCGGAATTCAATACAACAGGCACCATGCCGACTTGTGTCCGGGAGAGCAATGCATTCATCTGTCTGTGCTTTGATTCTTTGCTGGGATTCCAGTAATAGATTCCGATGGACATGGCAAGGTTTACTGTAACCTGTGGACCTTCAACTTGACGAAGAAACACAGATATTGCGTCGGAATTGAATACAACAGGCACCATGCCGACTTCTGTCCGGGAGAGTAATCTTTCAAACTGTCAGAATTTTAATTTTTTCCTGGGATTCCAGTAATAGACTCCGATGGACATGGGAAGGTTTACTGTAACCTGTGGACCTTCAACTTGACGAAGAAACACAGATATTGCGTCGGAATTGAATACAACAGGCACCATGCACACTTCTGTCCGGGAGAGTAATGCCTCTATCTGTCTGTGCTTTGATTCTTTGCTGGGATTCCAGTAATAGATTCCGATGGACATGGGAGGGTTTACTGTAACCTGTGGACCTTCAACTTGACGATGAAACACAGAAATTGCGTCGGAACTGAATACAACAGGCACAATGACGACATTTGTCCGGGAGAGTAATCCTTCTAACTGCCAGAATTTCAATTATTTCCTGGGATTCCAGTAATAGACTCCGATGGACATGGGAAGGTTTACTGTAACCTGTCGACCTTCAACTTGACGAAGAAACACAGATATTGCTTCGGAATTGAATACAACTGGCACCATGCCGACTTCTGTCCGGGAGAGTAATGGTTCTATCTGTCTGTGTTTTGATTCTTTGCTGGGATTCCAGTAATAGATCCCGATGGACATGGGAAAGTTTACTGTAACCTGTGGACATTCAACATGACGATGAAACACAGAAATTGCTTCGGAATTGAATACAACTGGCACAATGCCGACTTGTGTCCGGGAGAGCAATGCTTTTATCTGTCTGTGCTTTGATTCCTTCCTGGGATTCCAGTAATTCCGATCGACATGGGAAGAATTACTGTAACCTGTGGACCTTCGGTGTGACGAAGAAACACAGATATTGCGTCGGAATTGAATACAACGGGCACCATGCCGACTTCTGTAAGGGAGAGTAATGCTTCTATCTGTCTGTGCTTTGATTCTTTGCTGGGATTCCAGTAATAGATTCCAAGGGACATGGGAAGGTTTCCTGTAACCTGTGGACCTTCAACTTGACGATGAAACACAGATATTGCGTCGGAATTGAATACAACAGGCACAATGACGGCATCTGTCCGGGAGAGTAATCCTTCTAGCTGTCAGAATTGTAATTCTTTCCTGGGATTCCAGTAATAGACTCCGATGGACATGGGAAGGTTTACTGTAACCTGTGGACCTTCAACTTGACGAAGAAACACAGATATTGCGTCGGAACTGAATACAACAGGCACCATTCCGACTTCTGTCCGGGAGAGTAACGCTTCTATCTGTCTGTGCTTTGATTCTTTGCTGGGATTCCACTAATAGATTCCGATGGACATGGGAAGGTTTACTGTAACCTGTGGACCTTCAACTTGACGATGAAACACAGAAATTGCGTCGGAATTGAATACAACAGGCACAATGACGACATTTGTTCGGGAGAGTAAACCTTCTGACTGTCAGAATTTTAATTATTTCCTGGGATTCCAGTAATAGACTCCGATGGACATGGGAAGGTTTACTGTAACCTGTAGACCTTCAACTTGACGAAAAAACACAGATATCGCGTCGGAATTGAATACAACAGGCACCATGCCGACATCTGTCCGGGAGAGTAATGCTTCTATCTGTCTGTACTTTGATTCTTTGCTGGGATTCCAGTAATAGACTCCGATGGACATGGGAAGGTTTACTGTAACCTGTGGACCTTCAACTTAACGAAGAAACACAGATATTGCGTCGGAAATGAATACAACAGGCACCATGCCGACTTCTGTCCTGGAGAGTAATGCTTCTATGTGTCTGTGCTTTGATTCTTTGCTGGGATTCCAGTAACTGATTCCGATGGACATGGGAAGTTTACTGTAACCTGTGGACCTTCAACTTGACGATAAAACACAGAAATTGATTCGGAATGGAATACAACAGGCACCATGCCGACTTCTGTCCGGGAGAGTAATGCTTCTATCTGTCTGTGCTTTGATTCTTTTCTGGGATTCCAGTAATAGATTGCGATGGACATGGGAAGGTTTACTGTAACCTGTGGACCTTCAACTTGACGATGAAACACAGAAATTGCGTCGGAATTGAATACAACAGGCACAATGACGACATCTGTCCGGGAGAGTAATCCTTCTAACTGTCAGAATCTTAATTCTTTCTGGGATTCCAGTAATAGACTCCGACGGACATGGGAAGGTTTACTGTAACCTGTGGACCTTCAACTTGACGAAGAAACACAGATATTACGTCGGAAATGAATACAACAGGCACCATGCCGACTTCTGTCCTGGAGAGTAATGCTTCTATCTGTCTGTGCTTTGTTTCTTTGCTGGGATTCCAGTAATAGATTCCGATGGACTTGGGAAGTTTAGTGTAACCTGTGGACCTTCAACTTGACGCTGAAACACAGAAATTGCTTCGGAATGGAATACAACAGGCACCATGCCGACTTCTGTCCGGGAGAGTAATGCTTCTATCTGTCTGTGCTTTGATTCTTTTCTGGGATTCCAGTAATAGATTGCGATGGACATGCGAAGGTTTACTGTAACCTATGGACCTTCAACTTGACGATGAAACACAGATATTGCGTCGGAATTGAATACAACAGGCACAATGACGACATCTGTCCGGGAAAGTAATCCTTCTAACTGTCAGAATCTTAATTCTTTCTGGGATTCCAGTAATAGACTCCGATGGACATGGGAAGGTTTACTGTAACCTGTGGACCTTCAACATCACGAAGAAACACAGATAATGCGTCGGAATTGAATACAACAGGCACCATGCCGACTTTTGTCCTGGAGAGTAATGCTTCTAACTGTCTGTGCTTTGATTCATTGCTGGGATTCCAGTAATAGATTCCGATGGACATGGGAAAGTTTCCTGTAACCTGTGGAACTTCAACTTGACGATGAAACACAGAAATTGGGTCGGAATTGAATACAACAGGCACAATGACGACATCTGTCCGGGAGTGTAATCCTTCTAACTGTCCGAATTTTAATTCTTTCCTGGGATTCCAGTAATAGACTCCGATGGACATGGGAAGGTTTACTGTAACCTGTGGACCTTCAACTTGACGAAGAAACACAGATAATGCGTCGGAATTGAATGCAACAGGCACCATGCCGACTTCTGTCCGGGAGAGTAATGATTCTATCTGTCTGTGCTTTGATTCTTTGCTGGGATTCCAGTAATAGATTGCGATGGACATGGGAAGGTTTACTGTAACCTGTGGACCTTCAACTTGACGATGAAACACAGAAATGGCGTCGGAATTGAATACAACAGGCACAATGACGACATCTGTCCGGGAGAGTAATCCTTCTAACTGTCAGAATCTTAATTCTTTCTGGGATTCCAGTAATAGACTCCGATGGACATGGGAAGGTTTACTGTAACCTCTGGACCTTCAACTTGACGAAGAAACACAGATATTGCGTCGGAAATGAATACAACAGGCACCATGCCGACTTCTGTCCTGGAGAGTAATGCTTCTATCTGTCTGTGCTTTGATTCTTTGCTGGGATTCCAGTAATAGATTCCGATGGACATGGGAAGTTTACTGTAACTGTGGACCTTCAACTTGACGATGAAACACAGAAATTGCTTCGGAATGGAATACAACAGGCACCATGCCGACTTCTGTCCGGGAGAGTAATGCTTCTATCTGTCTGTGCTTTGATTCTTTTCTGGGATTCCAGTAATAGATTGCGATGGACATGCGAAGGTTTACTGTAACCTATGGACCTTCAAGTTGACGATGAAACACAGATATTGCGTCGGAATTGAATACAACAGGCACAATGACGACATCTGTCCGTGAAAATAATCCTTCTAACTGTCAGAATCTTAATTCTTTCTGGGATTCCAGTAATAGACTCCGATGGACATGGGAAGGTTTACTGTAACCTGTGGACCTTCAACGTGACGAAGAAACACAGATAATGCGTCGGAATTGAATACAACAGGCACCATGCCGACTTTTGTCCTGGAGAGTAATGCTTCTAACTGTCTGGGCTTTGATTCCTTGCTCGGATTCCAGTAGTGGATTCCGATGGACATGGGAACGTTTACTGTAACCTGTGGACCTTCAACTTGACGATGAAACACAGAAATTGCATCGTAATGAAATACAATAGGCACAATGACTACATCTGTCCGGGAGAGTAATCCTTCTAACTGTCAGAATTTTAATTCTTTCCTGGGATTCCAGTAATAGACTCCGATGGACATGGGAAGGTTTACTGTAACCTGTGGACCTTCAACTTGACGAATAAACACAGATATTGCGTCGGAATTGAATACAACAGGCACCATGCCGACTTCTGTCCGGGAGAGAAATGCTTCTATCTGTCTGTGCTTTGATTCATTGCTGGGATTCCAGTAATAGATTCCGATGGACATGGGAAAGTTTCCTGTAACCTGTGGAACTTCAACTTGACGATGAAACACAGAAATTGCGTCGGAATTGAATACAACAGGCACAATGACGACATCTGTCCGGGAGTGTAATCCTTCTAACTGTCCGAATTTTAATTCTTTCCTGGGATTCCAGTAATAGACTCCGATGGACATGGGAAGGTTTACTGTAACCTGTGGACCTTCAACTTGACGAAGAAACACAGATAATGCGTCGGAATTGAATGCAACAGGCACCATGCCGACTTCTGTCCGGGATCGTAATGCTTCTATCTGTCTGTGATTTGATTCTTTGCTGGGATTCCAGTAAAAGATTGCGATGGACATGGGAAGGTTTCCTGTAACCTGTGGACCTTCAACTTGACGATGAAACACAGAAATTGCATCGGAATTGCATACAACAGGCACAATGACGACATCTAACCGGGAGAGTAATCCTTCTAACTGTCAAAATTTTAATTCTTTCTTGGGATTCCTGTAATAGACTCCGATGGACATGGGAAGGTTTACTGAAACCTGTGGACCTTCAACTTGACGAAGAAACACAGATATTGCGTCGGAAATGAATACAACAGGCACCATGTCGACTTCTGTCCCGGCGAGTAATGCTTCTATCTGTCTGTGCTTTGATTCTTTGCTGGGATTCCAGTAATAGATTCCGATGGACATATGAAGGTTTACTGTAACCTGTGGACCTTCAACTTGACGATGAAACACAGAAAATGCTTCGGAATTGAATACAACAGGCACCATGACGACTTCTGTCCGGGAGAGTAATGCTTCTATCTGTCTGTGCTTTGATTCTTTGCTGGGATTCCAGTAATAGATTGCGATGGACATTGGAAGGTTTACTGTAACCTGTGGACCTTCAACCTGACGATGAAACACAGAAATTACGTCGGAATTGAATACAACAGGGACAATGACGACATCTGTCCGGGAGAGTGATCCTTCTAACTATCAGAATTGTAATTCCTTCTGGGATTCCAGTAATAGACTCCGATGGACATGGGAAGGTTTACTGTAACCTGTGGACCTTCAACTTGACGAAGAAATACAGAAATTGCGTCGGAATTGAATACAACAGGCACCATGCCGACTTTTGTCCTGGAGAGTAATGCTTCTATCTGTCTGGGCTTTGATTCTTTGCTCGGATTCCAGTAATAGATTCCGATGGACATGGGAAGGTTTACTGTAACCTGTGGACCTCCAACTTGACGATGAAACACAGAAATTGCATCGGAATTGAATACAACAGGCACAATGACGACATCTGTCCGGGAGAGTAATCCTTCTACCTGTCAGAACTTTAATTCTTTCCTGGGATTCCAGTAATAGACACCCATGGACATGGGAAGGTTTACTGTAACCTGTGGACCTTCAACTTGACGAAGAAACACAGATATTGCGTCGGAATTAAATACAACAGGCACCATGCCGACTTCTGACCGGGGGAGAAATGCTTCTATCTGTCTGTGCTTTGATTCTTTGCTGGGATTCCAGTAATAGATTCCGATTGACATGGGAAGGTTTCCTGTAACCTGTGGACCTTCAACTTGACGATGAAACACAGATATTGCGTCGGAATTGAATACAACAAGCACAATGACGACATCTGTCCGGGAGAGTAATCCTTCTAACTGTCAGAATTTTAATTCTTTCCTGGGATTCAAGTAATGGACTCCGATGGACATGGGATGGTTTACTGTAACCTGTGGACCTTCCACTTGACGAAGAAACACAGATATTGCGGCGGAATTGAATACAACAGGCACCATGCCGACTTCTGTCCTGGAGAGTAATGCCTCTATCTGTCTGTGCTTTGATTCTTTGCTGGGATTCCAGTAATAGATTCCGATGGACATGGGAAGGTTTACTGTAACCTGTGGACCTTCAACTTGACGATGAAACACAGAAATTGCGTAAGAATTGGATACAACAGGCACCATGCCGACTTCTGTCCGGGAGAGTAATGCTTCTATCTGTCTGTGATTTGATTCTTTGCTGGGATTCCATTAATAGATTCCGATGGACATGGGAAGGTTTACTGTAACCTGTGGACCTTCAACTTGACGAAGAAACGCAGAAATTGCGTAGGAATTGAATACAACAGGCACAATGACGACATCTGTCCGGAAAAGTAATCCTTCTAACTGTCAGAATTTTAATTCTTTCCTGGGATTCCAGTAATAGACTCCGATGGACATGGGAAGGTTTACTGTAACCTGTGGACCTTCAACGTGACGAAGAAACACAGATATTGCGTCGCAATTGATTACAACAGGCACCATGCCGACTGATGTCCGGCAGAGTAATGCTTCTATCTGTCTGTGCTTTGATTCTTTGCTGGGATTCCAGTAATAGATTCCGATGCACATGAGAAGGTTTACTGTAACCTCTGGACATTCAACTTGACGATGAAACACAGATATTGCGTCGGAATTGAATACAACTGGCACATTGCCGACTTGTGTCCGGGAGAGCAATGCTTTCATCTGTCTGTGCTTTGATTCCTTCCTGGGATTCCAGTAATAGATTCCGATCGACATGGGAAGGTTTACTGTAGCCTGTGGACCTTCAACTTGACGAAGAAACACAGATATTGCGTCGGAATTAATTACAACAGGCACCATGCCGACTTCAGTCCGGGGGAGTAATGTTTCAATCTGTCTGTGCTTTGATTCTTTGCTGGGATTCCAGTAATAGATTCCGATGGACATGGGAAGGTTTACTGTAACCTTTGGACCTTCAACTTGACGATGAAACACAGATATTGCGTCGGAATTGAATACAACAGGCACAATGACGACATCTGTCCGGGAGAGTAATCGTTCTAACTGTCAGAATTTTAATTCTTTCCTGGGATTCTAGTAATAGACTCCGATGGACATGGGAAGGTTTACTGTAACCTGTGGACCTTCAACTTGACGAAGAAACACAGATATTGCTTCGGAATTGAATACAACAGGCACCATGCCGACTTCTGTCCGGGAGAATAATGCTTCTATCTGTCTGTGCTTTGATTCTTTGCTGGGATTCCAGTAATAGATTCCGATGGACATGGGAAGGTTTACTGTAACCTGTGGACCTTCAACGTGACGATGAAACACAGAAATTGCGTCGGAATTGAATACAACGGGCACAAGGATGACATCTGTCCGCTGGAGTAATCCTTCTCACTGTCAGAATTTTAATTCTTTCTTGGGATTCCAGTAATAGACTCCGATGGACATGGGAAGGTTTACTGTAACCTGCAAACCTTCAACTTGACGAAGAAACACAGATAATGCGTCGGAATTGAATACAACAGGCACCATGCCGACCTCTGTCTGGGAGAGTAATGCTTCTATCTGTCTGTGCTTTGATTCTTTGCTGGGATTCCAGTAATAGATTCCGATGGACATGAGAAGGTTTACTGTAACCTGTGGACCTTCAACTTGACGATGAAACACAGAAATTGCGTCGGAATTCAATACAACAGGCACAATGACGACATCTGTCCGGGAGAGTAATCCTCCTAACTGTCAGAATTTTAATTCATTCCTGGGATTCCAGTAATAGACTCCGATGGACATGGGAAGGTTTACTGTAACCTGTGGACCTTCAACTTGACGAAGAAACACAGATATTGCGTCGGAATTGAATACAACAGGCACCATGCCGACTTCTGTCCGGGAGAGTAATGCTTCTATCTGTCTGTGCTTTGGTTCTTTGCTGGGATTCCATTAATAGACTCCGATGGACATGGGAAGGTTTACTGTAACCTGTGGACCTTCAACTTGACGATGAAACACAGAAATTGCGTCGGAATTGAATACAAAAGTCACAATGACGACATCTGTCCGGGAGAGTAATCCTTCTAACAGTCAGAATTTTAAATCTTTCCTGGGATTCTAGTAATAGACTCCGATGGACATGGGAAGGTTTACTGTAACCTATGGACCTTCAACTTGACGAAGAAACACAGATAATGCGTCGGAATTGAATTCAACAGGCACCATGACGACTTCTGTCTGGGAGGGTAATGCTTCTATCTGTCTGTGCTTTGATTCTTTGCTGGGATTCCAGTAATAGATTCCGATGGACATGGGAAGGTTTCCTGTAACCTGTGGACCTTCAACTTGACGGTGAAACACAGAAATTGCGTCGGAATTGAATACAACAGGCACAATGACGACATCTGTCCGGGAGAGTAATCCTTCTAACTGTCAGAAATTTAATTCTTTCCTGGGATTCCAGTAATAGACTCCGATGGACATGGGAAGGTTTACTGTAACCTGTGGACCTTCAACTTGACGAAGAAACGCAGATATTGCGTCGGAAATGAATACAACAGGCACCATGCCGTCTTCTGTCCTGGAGAGTAATGCTTCTATCTGTCTGTGCTTTGATTCTTTGCTGGGATTCCAGTATTTGATTCCGATGGACATGGGAAGGTTTACTGTAACCTGTGGACCTTCAACTTGACGATGAAACACAGAAATTGCTTCGGAATTGAATACAACAGGCACCATGCCGACTTCTGTCCGGGAGAGTAATGCTTCTATCTGTCTGTGCTTAGTTTCTTTGCTGGGATTCCAGTAATAGATTGCGATGGACATGGGAAGGTTAACTGTAACCTGTGGACCTTCAACTTGACGATGAAACACACAACTTGCGTCGGAATTGAATACAACAGGCACAATGACGACATCTGTCCGGGAGAGTAATCCTTCTAACTGTCAGAATTTTAATTCTTTCTGGGATTCCAGTAATAGACTCCGATGGACATGGGAAGGTTTACTGTAACCTGTGGACCTTCAACGTGACGAAGAAACACAGATATTGCGTCGGAATTGAATACAACAGGCACCATGCCGATTTTTGTCCTGGAGAGTAATGCTTCTATCTGTCTGGGCTTTGATTCTTTGCTCGGATTCCAGTAATAGATTCCGATGGACATGGGAAGGTTTACTGTAACCTGTGGACCTTCAACTTGACGAAGAAACACAGATATTGCGTCGGAATTGAATACAACAGGCACCATGCCGACATTTGTCCGGGAGAGTAATGCTTCTATCTGTCTGTACTTTGATTCTTCGCTGGGATTCCAGTAATAGATTCCGATGGACATGGGAAGGTTTCCTGTAACCTGTGGACCTTCAACTTGACGATGAAACACAGAAATTGCGTCGGAATTGAATACAACAGGCACCATGCCGACTTTTGTCCTGGAGAGTAATGCTTCTATCTGTCTGGGCTTTGATTCTTTGCTCGGATTCCAGTAATAGATTCCGATGGACATGGGAAGGTTTACTGTAACCCGTGGACCTCCAACTTGACGATGAAACACAGAAATTGCATCGGAATTGAATACAACAGGCACAATGACGACATCTGTCCGGGAGGGTAATCCTTCTAACTGTCAGAACTTTAATTCTTTCCTGGGATTCCAGTAATAGACACCCATGGACATGGGAAGGTTTACTGTAACCTGTGGACCTTCAACTTGACGAAGAAACACAGATATTGCGTCGGAATTAAATACAACAGGCACCATGCCGACTTCTGACCGGGGGAGAAATGCTTCTATCTGTCGGTGCTTTGATTCTTTGCTGGGATTCCAGTAATAGATTCCGATTGACATGGGAAGGTTTCCTGTAACCTGTGGACCTTCAACTTGACGATGAAACACAGATATTGCGTCGGAATTGAATACAACAGGCACAATGACGACATCTGTCCGGGAGAGTAATCCTTCTAACTGTCAGAATTTTAATTCTTTCCTGGGATTCAAGTAATGGACTCCGATGGACATGGGAAGGTTTACTGTAACCTGTGGACCTTCCACTTGACGAAGAAACACAGATATTGCGGCGGAATTGAATACAACAGGCACCATGCCGACTTCTGTCCTGGAGAGTAATGCTTCTATCTGTCTGTGCTTTGATTCTTTGCTGGGATTCCAGTAATAGATTCCGATGGACATGGGAAGGTTTACTGTAACCTGTGGACCTTCAACTTGACGATGAAACACAGAAATTGCGTAAGAATTGGATACAACAGGCACCATGCCGACTTCTGTCCGGGAGAGTAATGCTTCTATCTGTCTGTGATTTGATTCTTTGCTGGGATTCCATTAATAGATTCCGATGGACATGGGAAGGTTTACTGTAACCTGTGGACCTTCAACTTGACGAAGAAACGCAGAAATTGCGTCGGAATTGAATACAACAGGCACAATGACGACATCTGTCCGGAAAAGTAATCCTTCTAACTGTCAGAATTTTAATTCTTTCCTGGGATTCCAGTAATAGACTCCGATGGACATGGGAAGGTTTACTGTAACCTGTGGACCTTCAACGTGACGAAGAAACACAGATATTGCGTCGCAATTGATTACAACAGGCACCATGCCGACTGATGTCCGGCAGAGTAATGCTTCTATCTGCCTGTGCTTTGATTCTTTGCTGGGATTCCAGTAATAGATTCCGATGCACATGAGAAGGTTTACTGTAACCTCTGGACATTCAACTTGACGATGAATCACAGATATTGCGTCGGAATTGAATACAACTGGCACATTGCCGACTTGTGTCCGGGAGAGCAATGGTTTCATCTGTCTGTGCTTTGATTCCTTCCTGGGATTCCAGTAATAGATTCCGATCGACATGGGAAGGTTTACTGTAACCTGTGGACCTTCAACTTGACGAAGAAACACAGATATTGCGTCGGAATTAATTACAACAGGCACCATGCCGACTTCACTCCGGGGGAGTAATGTTTCTATCTGTCTGTGCTTTGATTCTTTGCTGGGATTCCAGTAATAGATTCCGATGGACATGGGAAGGTTTACTGTAACCTTTGGACCTTCAACTTGACGATGAAACACAGATATTGCGTCGGAATTGAATACAACAGGCACAATGACGACATCTGTCTGGGAGAGTAATCCTTCTAACTGTCAGAATTTTAATTCTTTCCTGGGATTCCAGTAATAGACTCCGATGGACATGGGAAGGTTTACTGTAACCTGTGGACCTTCAACTTGACGAAGAAACACAGATATTGCTTCGGAATTGAATACAACAGGCACCATGCCGACTTCTGTCCGGGAGAGTAATGCTTCTATCTGTCTGTGCTTTGATTCTTTGCTGGGATTCCAGTAATAGATTCCGATGGACATGGGAAGGTTTACTGTAACCTGTGGACCTTCAACGTGACGATGAAACACAGAAATTGCGTCGGAATTGAATACAACGGGCACAAGGATGACATCTGTCCGCTGGAGTAATCCTTCTCACTGTCAGAATTTTAATTCTTTCTTGGGATTCCAGTAATAGACTCCGATGGACATGGGAAGGTTTACTGTAACCTGCAAACCTTCAACTTGACGAAGAAACACAGATAATGCGTCGGAATTGAATACAACAGGCACCATGCCGACCTCTGTCTGGGAGAGTAATGCTTCTATCTGTCTGTGCTTTGATTCTTTGCTGGGATTCCAGTAATAGATTCCGATGGACATGGGAAGGTTTACTGTAACTTGTGGACCTTCAACTTGACGATGAAACACAGAAATTGCGTCGGAATTCAATACAACAGGCACAATGACGACATCTGTCCGGGAGAGTAATCCTCCTAACTGTCAGAATTTTAATTCATTCCTGGGATTCCAGTAATAGACTCCGATGGACATGGGAAGGTTTACTGTAACCTGTGGACCTTCAACTTGACGAAGAAACACAGATATTGCGTCGGAATTGAATACAACAGGCACCATGCCGACTTCTGTCAGGGAGAGTAATGCTTCTATCTGTCTGTGCTTTGGTTCTTTGCTGGGATTCCATTAATAGACTCCGATGGACATGGGAAGGTTTACTGTAACCTGTGGACCTTCAACTTGACGATGAAACACAGAAATTGCGTCGGAATTGAATACAAAAGGCACAATGACGACATCTGTCCGGGAGAGTAATCCTTCTAACAGTCAGAATTTTAAATCTTTCCTGGGATTCCAGTAATAGACTCCGATGGACATGGGAAGGTTTACTGTAACCTGTGGACCTTCAACTTGACGAAGAAACACAGATAATGCGTCGGAATTGAATTCAACAGGCACCATGACGACTTCTGTCTGGGAGGGTAATGCTTCTATCTGTCTGTGCTTTGATTCTTTGCTGGGATTCCAGTAATAGATTCCGATGGACATGGGAAGGTTTCCTGTAACCTGTGGACCTTCAACTTGACGGTGAAACACAGAAATTGCGTCGGAATTGAATACAACAGGCACAATGACGACATCTGTCTGGGAGAGTAATCCTTCTAACTGTCAGAACTTTAATTCTTTCCTGGGATTCCAGTAATAGACTCCGATGGACATGGGAAGGTTTACTGTAACCTGTGGACCTCCAACTTGACGAAGAAACACAGATATTGCGTCGGAAATGAATACAACAGGCACCATGCCGTCTTCTGTCCTGGAGAGTAATGCTTCTATCTGTCTGCGCTTTGATTCTTTGCTGGGATTCCAGTAATTGATTCCGATGGACATGGGAAGGTTTACTGTAACCTGTGGACCTTCAACTTGACGATGAAACACAGAAATTGCTTCGGAATTGAATACAACAGGCACCATGCCGACTTCTGTCCGGGAGAGTAATGCTTCTATCTGTCTGTGCTTAGTTTCTTTGCTGGGATTCCAGTAATAGATTGCGATGGACATGGGAAGGTTAACTGTAACCTGTGGACCTTCAACTTGACGATGAAACACACAACTTGCGTCGGAATTGAATACAACAGGCACAATGACGACATCTGTCCGGGAGAGTAATCCTTCCAACTGTCAGAATTTTAATTCTTTCTGGGATTCCAGTAATAGACTCCGATGGACATGGGAAGGTTTACTGTAACCTGTGGACCTTCAACGTGACGAAGAAACACAGAAATTGCGTCGGAATTGAATACAACAGGCACCATGCTGACTTTTGTCCTGGAGAGTAATGCTTCTATCTGTCTGGGCTTTGATTCTTTGCTCGGATTCCAGTAATAGATTCCGATGGACATGGGAAGGTTTACTGTAACCTGTGGACCTTCAACTTGACGAAGAAACACAGATATTGCGTCGGAATTGAATACAACAGGCACCATGCCGACATTTGTCCGGGAGGGTAATGCTTCTATCTGTCTGTACTTTGATTCTTCGCTGGGATTCCAGTAATAGATTCCGATGGACATGGGAAGGTTTCCTGTAACCTGTGGACCTTCAACTTGACGATGAAACACAGAAATTGCGTCGGAATTGAATACAACAGGCACAACGACGACATCTGTCCCTGAGAGTAATCCTTCTAACTGTCAGAATTTTAATTCTTTCCTCGGATTCCAGTAATAGACTCCGATGGACATGGGAAGGTTTGCTGTAACATGTGGACCTTCAACTTGACGAAGAAACACAGATATTGCGTCGGCATTGAATACAACAGGCACCAAGCCGACATCTGTCCGGGAGAGTAATGCTTCTATCTGTCTGTACTTTGATTCTTTGCTGGGATTCCAGTAATAGATTGCGATGGACATGGGAAAGTTTCCTGTAACCTGTGGACCTTCAACTTGACGATGAAACACAGAAATTGCGTCGGAATTGAATACAACAGGCACAATGACGACATCTGTCCGGGAGAGTAATCCTTCTAACTGTCAGAATTTTATTTCTTTCCTGGGATTCCAGTAATAGACTCCGATGGACATGGGAAGGTTTCCTGTAACCTGTGGACCTTCAACTTGACGAAGAAACACAGATATTGCGTCGGAATAGAATACAACAGGCACCATGCCGACTTCTGTCCGGGAGAGTAATGCTTCTGACTGTCTGTGCTTTGAATCTTTGCTGGGATTCCAGTAATAGATTCCGTCGGACATGGGAAGGTTTACTGTAACCTGTGGACCTTCAACTTGAAGATGAAACACAGAAATTGCGTCGGAATTGAATACAACAGGCACAATGACAACATCTGTCCAAGGGGAGAGTAATCCTTCTAACTGTCAGAATTTTAATTCCTTCCTGGAATTCCAGTAATAGACTCCGATGGACATGGGAAGGTTTACTCTAACCTGGCGACCTTGAACTTGACGAAGAAACACAGATATTGCGTCGGAATTGAATACAACAGGCACCATGCCGACTTCTGTCCGGGAGAGTAATGCTACTATCTGTCTGTGCTTTGATTCTTTGCTGGGATTCCAGTAATAGATTCCGATGGACATGGGAAGGTTTACTGTAACCTGTGGACCTTCAACGTGACGATGAAACACAGAAATTGCGTCGGAATTGAAAACAACAGGCACAATGACGACATCTGTCCGGGAGAGTAATCCTTCTAACTGTCAGAATTTAGTTCTTTATAGGGGTTCCAGTAATAGACTCCGATGGACATGGGCAGGTTTACTGTAACCTGTGGACCTTCAACTTTACGAAGAAACACAAATATTGAGTAGGAATTGAATAAAACAGGCACCATGCCGACTTCTGTCCGGGAGAGTAATGCTTCTATCTGTCTGTGCTTTGATTCTTTGCTGGGATTCCAGTAATAGATTCCGATGGACATGGGAAGGTTTACTGTAACCTGTGGACCTTCAACTTGACGATGAAACACAGAAATTGCGTCGGAATTGAATACAACAGGCACAATGACGACATCTGTCCGGGAGAGTAATCCTTCTAACTGTCAGAACTTTAATTCTTTCCTGGGATTCCAGTAATAGACTCCGATGGACATGGGAAGGTTTACTGTAACCTGTGGACCTTCAACTTGACGAAGAAACACAGATATTGCGTCAGAATTGAATACAACATTCACCATGCCGACTTCTGTCCTGGAGAGTAATGCCTCTATCTGTCTGTGCTCTGATTCTTTGCTGGGATTCCAGTAATAGATTCCGATGGACATGGGGAGGTTTACTGTAACCTGTGGACCTTCAACTTGACGATGAAACACAGAAATTGCGACGGAATAGAATACAACAGGCACCATGCCGACTTCTGTCCGGGAGAGTAATGCTCCTATCTGTCTGTGCTTTGATTCTTTGCTGGGATTCCAGTAATAGATTGCGATGGACATGGGAAGGTTTACTGTAACCTGTGGACCTTCAACTTGACGATGAAACACAGAAATTGCGTCGGAATTTAATACAACAGGCACAAAGACGACATCTGTCCGGGAGAGTAATCCTTCTAACTGTCAGAATTTAAATTGTTTCCTGGGATTCCCGTAATAGACTCCGATGGACATGGGAAGGTTTACTGTAACCTGTGGACCTCCAACTTGACGAAGAAACACAGATATTGCGTCGGAATTGAATACAACAGGCACCATGCCGACTTCTGTCCTGGAGAGTAATGCTTCTATCTGTCTGTGCTTTGATTCTTTGTTGGGATTCCAGTAATAGATTCCGATGGACATGGGAAGGTTTACTGTAACCTGTGGACCTTCAACGTGACGATGAAACACAGAAATTGATCCCTGTATTGAATACAACAGGCACCATGCCGACTTCTGTCCGGGAGAAGAATGCTTCTATCTGTCTGTGCTTTGATTCTTTGCTGCGATTCCAGTAATAGATTCCGATGGACATGGGAACGTTTACTGTATCGTGTGGACCTTCAACTTGACGATGAAACACAGAAATTGCGTCGGAATTGAGTACAACAGGCACAATGACGACATCTGTCCGGTAGAGTAATCCTTCTAACTGTCAGAATTTTAATTCTTTCCTGGGATTCCAGTAATAGATTCCGATGGACATGTGAGGGTTTACTGTAACCTGTGGACCTTCAACTTGACGAAGAAACACAGATATTGCGTCGGAATTGAATACAACAGGCACCATGCCGACTTCCGTCCGGGAGAGTAATTCTTCTATCTGTCTGTGCTTTGATTCTTTGCTGGGATTCCAGTAATTGATTCCGATGGACATGGGAAGGTTTACTGCAACCTGTGGACCTTCAACTTGACGATGAAACACAGAAATTGCATCGGAATTGAATACAACAGGCACCATTCCGACTTCTGTCCGGGAGAGTAACGCTTCTATCTGTCTGTGCTTTGATTCTTTGCTGCGATTCCAGTAATAGATTCCGATGGACATGGGAAGGTTTACTGTAACCTGTGGACCTTCAACTTGACGATGAAACACAGAAATTGCGTCGGAATTGAATACAACAGGCACAATGACGACATCTGTCCGGGAGATTAATCCTTCTAACTGTCAGAATTTTAATTCTTTCCTGGGATTCCAGTAATAGACTCCGATGGACATGGGAAGGTTCACTGTAACCTTTGGACCTCCAACTTGACGAAGAAACACAGATATTGCGTCGGAATTGAATACAACAGGCACCATGCCGACTTCTGTCCGGGAGAGTAATGCTTCTATCTGTCTGTGCTTTGATTCTTTGCTGGGATTCCAGTAATAGATTCCGATGGACATGGGAATGTTTCCTGTAACCTGTGGACCTTCAACTTGACGATGAAACACAGAAATTGCGTCGGAAGTGAATACAACAGGCACAATGACGACATCTGTCCGGTAGAGTAATCCTTCTGACTGTCAGAACTTTAATTCTTTCCTGGGATTCCAGTAATAGACTCCGATGGACATGGGAAGGTTTACTGTAACCTGTGGACCTTCAACTTGACGAAGAAACACAGATATTGCGTCAGAATTGAATACAACATTCACCATGCCGACTTCTGTCCTGGAGAGTAATGCTTCTATCTGTCTGTGCTTTGATTCTTTGCTGGGATTCCAGTAATAGATTCCGATGGACATGGGGAGGTTTACTGTAACCTGTGGACCTTCAACTTGACGATGAAACACAGAAATTGCGACGGAATAGAATACAACAGGCACCATGCCGACTTCTGTCCGGGAGAGTAATGCTCCTATCTGTCTGTGCTTTGATTCTTTGCTGGGATTCCAGTAATAGAATGCGATGGACATGGGAAGGTTTACTGTAACCAGTGGACCTTCAACTTGACGATGAAACACAGAAATTGCGTCGGAATTTAATACAACAGGCACAATGACGACATCTGTCCTTGAGAGTAATCCTTCTAACTGTCAGAATTTCAATTCTTTCCTGGGATTCCAGTAATAGACTCCGATGGACATGGGAAGGTTTACTGTAACCTGTGGACCTCCAACTTGACGAAGAAACACAGATATTGCGTCGGAATTGAATACAACAGGCACCATGCCGACCTCTGTCCGGGAGAGTAATGCTTCTATCTGTCTGTGCTTTGATTCTTTGTTGGGATTCTAGTAACAGATTCCGATGGACATGGGAAGGTTTACTGTAACCTGTGGACCTTCAACTTGACGATGAAACACAGAAATTGCATCGGAATTGAATACAACTGGCACCATTCCGACTTCTGTCCGGGAGAGTAACGCTTCTATCTGTCTGTGCTTTGATTCTTTGCTGCGATTCCAGTAATAGATTCCGATGGACATGGGAAGGTTTACTGTAACCTGTGGACCTTCAACCTGACGATGAAACCCAGAAATTGCGTCGGAATTGAATACAACAGGCACAATGACGACATCTGTCCGGGAGAGTAATCCTTGTAACTGTCAGAATTTTAATTCTTTCCTGGGATTCTAGTAATAGACTCCGATGGACATGGGAACTTTTACTGTAACCTGTGGACCTTCAACTTGACGAGGAAACACAGATATTGCGTCGGAATTGAATACAACAGGCACCATGCCGACTTCTGTCCGGGTGAGTAATGCTTCTATCTGTCTGTGCTTTGATTCTTTGCTGGGATTCCAGTAATAGATTCCGATGGACATGGGAATGTTTCCTGTAACCTGTGGACCTTCAACTTGACGATGAAACACAGAAATTGCGTCGGAATTGAATACAACAGGCACAATGACGTCATCTGTCCGGGAGAGTAATCCTTCTAACTGTCAGTTATTTATTTCACTCCTGGGATTCCAGTAATAGACTCCGATGGACATTGGAAGGTTTACTGTAACCTGTGGACCTTCAACTTGACGAAGAAACACAGATATTGCGTCGGAATTGAACACAACAGGCACCATGCATACTTCTGTCCTGGAGAGTAATGCTTCTATCCGTTTGTGCTTTGATTCTTTGCTGGGATTCCAGTAATAGATTCCGATGGACATGGGAAGGTTTACTGTAACCTGTGGACCTTCAACGTGACGATGAAACACAGAAATTGCGTCGGAATTGAATACAACAGGCACAATGACGACATCTGTCCGGGAGAGTAATCGTTCTAACTGTCAGAACTTTAATTCTTTCCTGGGATTCCAGTAATAGACTCCGATGGACATGGGAAGGTTTACTGTAACCTGTGGACCTTCAACTTGACGAAGAAACACAGATATTGCGTCGGAATTGAATACAACAGGCACCATGCCGACTTCTGTCCTGGAGAGTAATGCTTCTATTTGTCTGTGCTTTGATTCTTTGCTGGGATTCCAGTAATAGATTCCGATGAACATGGCAAGGTTTACTGTAACCTGTGGACCTTCAACTTGACGATGAAACACAGAAATTGCGTCGGAATTGAATACAACAGGCACAATGACGACATCTGTCCGGGAGAGTAATCCTTCTAACTGTCAGAAATTTAAATCTTTCCTGGGATTCCAGTAATAGACTCCGATGGACATGGGAAGGTTTACTGTAACCTGTGGAGTTTCAACTTGACGAGGAAACACAGATATTGCGTCGGAATTGAATACAACAGGCAACATGCCGACTTGTGTCCGGGAGAGTAATGCTTCTATCTGTCTGTGCTTTTATTCTTTGCTGGGATTCCAGTAATAGATTCCGATGGACATGGGAAGGTTTACTGCAACCTGTGGACCTTGAACTTGATGATGAAACACAGAAATTGCATCGCAATTGAATACAACAGGCACCATGCCGACTTCTGTCCGGGAGAGTAATGCTTCTATCAGTCTGTGCTTTTATTCTTTGCTGCGATTCCAGTAATAGATTCCGATGGACATGGGAAGGTTTACTGTAACCTGTGGACCTTCAACTTGACGATGAAACACAGAAATTGCGTCGGAATTGAATACAACATGCACAATGACGACATCTGTCCGGGAGAGTAATCCTTCTAACTGTCAGTATTTTATTTCATTCCTGGGATTCCAGTAATATACTCCGATGGACATTGGAAGGTTTACTGTAACCTGTGGACCTTCAACTTGACGAAGAAACACAGATATTGCGTCGGAATTGAATACAACAGGCACCATGCCGACTTCTGTCCTGGAGAGTAATGCTTCTATCTGTCTGTGCTCTGATTCTATGCTGGGATTCCTTTCATAGCTTCCGATGGACATGGGAAGGTTTACTGTAACCTGTGGACCTTCACATTGACGATGAAACACAGAAATTGCGCCGGAATTGAATACAACAGGCACAATGACGACATCTGTCCGGGAGAGTAATCCTTCAAACTGTCAGAATTTTAATTCTTTCCTGGGATTCCAGTAATAGTCTCCGATGGACATGGGAAGGTCTACTGTAACCTGTGGAACTGCAACTTGACGAAGAAACACAGATATTGCGTCGGAATTGAATACAACAGGCACCATGCCGACTTCTGTCCGGGAGAGTAATGCTTCTATCTGTCTGTGCGTTGATTCTTTGCTGGGATTCCAGTAACTGATTCCGATGGACAGGGGAAGGTTTACTGTAACCTGTGGTCCTTCAACTTGACGAAGAAACACAGACATTGCGTCGGAATTGAATAGAACAGGCACCATGCCGACTTCTGTCCGGGAGAGTAATGCTTCTATCTGTCTGTGATTTGATTCCTTGCTGGGATTCCAGTAATAGATTCCGATGGACATGAGAAGGTTTACTGTATCCTGTGGACTTTCAGCTTGACGATGAAACACAGAAATTGCGTCGGAATTGAATACAACAGGCACAATGACGACATCTGTCCGGGAGAGAAATCCTTCTAACTGTCAGAATTTTAATTCATTCCTGGGAAGCCAGTAATAGACTCCGATGGACATGGGAAGGTTTACTGTACCCTGTGGACCTTTAACTTGATGATGAAACACCGAAATTGCATCGGAATTGAATACAACCGGCACCATGCCGACTTCTGTCCGGGAGAGTAATGCTTCTATCTGTCTGTGCTTTGATTCTTTGCTGGGATTCCAGTAATAGATTCCGATGGACATGGGAAGGTTTACTGCAACCTGTGGACCTTGAACTTGATGATGAAACACAGAAATTGCATCGGAATTGAATACAACAGGCACCATGCCGAATCTGTCCGGGAGAGTAATGCTTCTATCTGTCTGTGCTTTTATTCTTAACTGCGATTCCAGTAATAGATTCCGATGGACATGGGAAGGTTTACTGTAACCTGTGAACCTTCAACTTGACGATGAAACACAGAAATTGTGTCGGAATTGAATACAACAGGCACAATGACGACATCTGTCCGGGAGAGTAATTCTTCTAACTGTCAGTATTTTATTTCATTCCTGGGATTCCAGTAATAGACTCCGATGGACATTGGAAGGTTTACTGTAACCTGTGGACCTTCAACTTGACGAAGAAACACAGATATTGCGTCGGAATTGAATACAACAGGCACCATGCCGACTTCTGTCCTGGAGAGTAATCCTTCTAACTGTCAGAATTTTAATTCTTTCCTGGGATTCCAGTAATAGACTCCGATGGACATGGGAAGGTCTACTGTAACCTGTGGACCTTCAACTTGACGAAGAAACACAGATATTGCGTCGGAATTGAATACAACAGGCACCATGCCGACTTCTTGTCCGGGAGAGTAATGGTTCTATCTGTCTGTGCGTTGATTCTTTGCTGGGATTCCAGTAATAGATCCCGATGGACAGGGGAAGATTTACTGTAACCTGTGGACCTTCAACTTGACGAAGAAACACAGACATTGCGTCGGAATTGAATACAACAGGCACCAGGCCGACTTCTGTCCGGGAGAGTAATGCTTCTATCTGTCTGTGCTTTGATTCCTTGCTGGGATTCCAGTAATAGATTCCGATGGACATGGGAAGGTTTACTGTAACCTGTGGACCTTCAGCTTGACGATGAAACACAGAAATTGCGTCGGAATTGAATACAACAGGCACAATGACGACATCTGTCCGGGAGAGAAATCCTTCTAACTGTCAGAATTTTATTTCTTTCCTTGGATTCCAGTAATAGACTCCGATGGACATGGGAAGGTTTACTGTAACCTGTGGACCTTCAACTTGACGAAGAAACACAGATATTGCGTCGGAATTGAATACAACAGGCACCATGCCGACTTCTGTCCGGGAGAGTAATGCTGCTATCTGTCTGTGCTTTGATTCTTTGCTGGGATTCCAGTAATAGATTCCAATGGACATGGGAAGGTTTACTGTAACCTGTGGACCTTCAACTTGACGATGAAACACAGAAATTGCGTCGGAATTGAATACAACAAACACAATGACGACATCTGTCCGGGAGAGTAATCCTTCTAACTGTCAGAACTTTAATTCTTTCCTGGGATTCCAGTAATAGACTCCGATGGACATGTGAAGGTTTACTGTAACCTGTGGACCTTCAACTTGACGAAGAAACACAGATATTGCGTCAGAATTGAATACAACAGGCACCATGCCGACTTCTGTCCTGGAGAGTAATGCTTCTATCTGTCTGTGCTTTGATTCTTTGCTGGGATTCCAGTAATAGATTCCGATGGACATGGGAAGGTTTACTGTAACCTGTGGTCCTTTACCTTGACGAAGAAACACAGATATTGCGTCGGAATTGAATACAACAGGCACCATGCCGACTTCTGTCCGGGAGAGAAATGCTTCTATCTGTCTGTGCTTTGATTCTTTGCTGGGATTCAAGTAATAGATTCCGATGGACATGGGAAGGTTTACTGTAACCTGTGGACCTTCAACTTGACGATGAAACACAGAAATTGCATCGGAATTGAATACAACAGGCACCATGCCGACTTCTGTCCGGGAGAGTAATGCTTCTATCCGTCTGTGCTTTGATTCTTTGCTGCGATTCCAGTAACAGATTCCGATGGACATGGGAAGGTTTACTGTAACCTGTTGACCTTCAACTTGACGATGAAACACAGAAATTGCTTTGGAATTGAAAACAACATGCACAATGTCGACTTCTGTCCTGGAGAGTAATCCTTCTAACTGTCAGAATTTTAATTTTTTCCTGGGATTCCAGTAATAGACTCCGATGGACAAGGGAAGGTTTACTGTAACCTGTGGACCTTCAACTTGACGAAGAAACACAGATATTGCGTCGGAATTGAATACAACAGACACCATGACGACTTCTGTCTGGGAGAGTAATGCTTCTATCTGTCTGTACTTTGATTCTTTGCTGGGATTCCAGTAATAGATTCCGATGGACATGGGAAGGTTTACTGTAACCTGTGGACCTTCAACTTGACGATGAAACACAGAAATTGCGTCGGAATTGAATACAACAGGCACAATGATGACATCTGTCCGGGAGAGTAATCCTTCTAACTGTAAGAATTTTAATTCATTCCTGGGAAGCCAGTAATAGACTCCAATGGACATGGGAAGGTTTACTGTAACCTGTGGACCTTTAACTTGATGATGAAACACAGAAATTGCATCGGAATTGAATACAACAGGCACCATGCCGACTTCTGTCCGGGAGAGTAA
Organism: Schistocerca americana; assembly: GCF_021461395.2. Classification (NCBI taxonomy): domain Eukaryota; kingdom Metazoa; phylum Arthropoda; class Insecta; order Orthoptera; family Acrididae; genus Schistocerca; species Schistocerca americana. The sequence continues at coordinate 33,852,985 of NC_060122.1, read as the reverse complement.
TGCTTCTATCTGTCTGTGCTTTGATTCTTTGCTGGGATTCCAGTAATAGATACCGATGGACATGGGAAGGTTTACTGCAACCTGTGGACCTTGAACTTGATGATGAAACACAGAAATTGCATCGGAATTGAATACAACAGGCACCATGCCGACTTCTGTCCGGGAGAGTAATGCTTCTATCTGTCTGTGCTTTTATTCTTAACTGCGATTCCAGTAATAGATTCCGATGGACATGGGAAGGTTTACTGTAATCTGTGGACCTTCAACTTGACGATGAAACACAGAAATTGCGTCGGAATTGAATACAACAGGCACAATGACGACATCTGTCCGGGAGAGTAATCCTTCTAACTGTCAGTATTTTATTTCATTCCTGGGATTCCAGTAATAGACTCCGATGGACATTGGAAGGTTTACTGTAACCTGTGGACCTTCAACTTGACGAAGAAACACAGATAATGCGTCGGAATTGAATTCAACAGGCAGCATGCCGACTTCTGTCCTGGAGAGTAATGCTTCTATCTGTCTGTGCTTTGATTCTATGCTGGGATTCCAGTAATAGCTTCCGATGGACATGGGAAGGTTTACTGTAACCTGTGGACCTTCACCTTGACGATGAAACACAGAAATTGCGCCGGAATTGAATACAACAGGCACAATGACGACATCTGTCCGGGAGAGTAATCCTTCAAACTGTCAGAATTTTAATTCTTTCCTGGGATTCCAGTAATAGACTCCGATGGACATGGGAAGGTCTACTGTAACCTGTGGACCTTCAACTTGACGAAGAAACACAGATATTGCGTCGGAATTGAATATAACAGGCACCATGCCGACCTCTGTCCGGGAGAGTAATGCTTCTATCTGTCTGTGCGTTGATTCTTTGCTGGGAATCCAGTAATAGATTCCCATGGACAGGGGAAGGTTTACTGTAACCTGTGGACCTTCAACTTGACGAAGAAACACAGACATTGCGTCGGAATTGAATACAACAGGCACCATGCCGACTTCTGTCCGGGAGAGTAATGCTTCTATCTGTCTGTGCTTTGATTCCTTGCTGGGATTCCAGTAATAGATTCCGATTACATGGGAAGGTTTACTGTAACCTGTGGACCTTCAGCTTGACGATGAAACACGGAAATTGCGTCGGAATTGAATACAACAGGCACAATGACGACATCTGTCCGGGAGAGAAATCCTTCTAACTGTCAGAATTTTAATTCTTTCCTTGGATTCCAGTAATAGACTCCGATGGACATGGGAAGGTTTACTGTAACCTGTGGACCTTCAACTTGACGATGAAACACACATATTGCGTCGGAATTGAATACAACAGGCACCATGCCGACTTCTGTCCGGGAGAGTAATGCTTCTATCTGTCTGTGCTTTGATTCTTTGCTGGGATTCCAGTAATAGATTCCAATGGACATGGGAAGGTTTACTGTAACCTGTGGACCTTCAACTTGACGATGAAACACAGAAATTGCGTCGGAATTGAATACAACAAACACAATGACGACATCTGTCCGGGAGAGTAATCCTTCTAACTGTCAGAACTTTAATTCTTTCCTGTGATTCCAGTAATAGACTCCGATGGACATGGGAAGGTTTACTGTAACCTGTGGACCTTCAACTTGACGAAGAAACACAGATATTGCGTCAGAATTGAATACAACAGGCACCATGCCGACTTCTGTCCTGGAGAGTAATGCTTCTATCTGTCTGTGCTTTGATTCTTTGCTGGGAATCCAGTAATAGATTCCGATGGACATGGGAAGGTTTACTGTAACATGTGCACCTTCAACGTGACGATGAAACACAGAAATTGCGACGGAATTGAATACAACAGGCACCATGCCGACTTCTGTCCGGGAGAGTAATGCTCCTATCTGTTTGTGATTTGATTCTTTGCTGGGATTCCAGTAATAGATTGCGATGGACATGGGAAGGTTTACTGTAACCTGTGGACCTTCAACTTGACGATGAAACACAGAAATTGCGTCGGAATTTAATACAACAGGCACAATGACGACATCTGTCCGGGAGAGTAATCCTTCTAACTCTCAGAATTTTAATTCTTTCCTGGGATTCCAGTAATAGACTCCGATGGACATGGGAAGGTTTACTGTAACCTGTGGATCTCCAACTTGACGAAGAAACACAGATATTGCGTCGGAATTGAATACAACAGGCACCATGCCGACTTCTGTCCTGAAGAGTAGAGCTTCTATCTGTGTGTGCTTTGATTCTTTGTTGGGATTCCAGTAATAAATTCCGATGGACATGGGAAGGTTTACTGTAACCTGTGGACCTTCACCGTGACGATGAAACACAGCAATTGCATCGGAATTGAACACAACAGGCACCATGACGACTTCTGTCTGGGAGAGTAATGCTTCTATCTGTCTGTACTTTGATTCTTTGCTGGGATTCCAGTAATAGATTCCGATGGACATGGGAAGGTTTACTGTAACCTGTGGACCTTCAACTTGACGATGAAACACAGAAATTGCGTCGGAATTGAATACAACAGGCACAATGACGACATCTGTCCGGGAGAGCAATCCTTCTAACTGTCAGAATTTTAATTAATTCCTGGGATTCCAGTAATAGACTCCGATGGACATGGGAAGTTTTACTGTAACCTGTGGACCTTCAACTTGACGAAGAAACACAGATATTGCGTCGGAATTGAATACAACAGGCACCATGACGACTTCTGACTGGGAGAGTAATGCTTCTATCTGTCTGTACTTTGATTCTTTGCTGGGATTCCAGTAATAGATTCCGATGGACATGGGAAGGTTTACTGTAACCTGTGGACCTTCAACTTTACGATGAAACACAGAAATTGCGTCGGAATTGAATACAACAGGCACAATGATGACATCTGTCCGGGAGAGTAATCCTTCAAACTGTCAGAATTTTAATTCTTTCCTGGGATTCCAGTAATAGACTCCGATGGACATGGGAAGGTCTACTATAACCCGTGGACCTTCAACTTGACGAAGAAACACAGATATTGCGTCGGAATTGAATATAACAGGCACCATGCCGACTTCTGTCCGGGAGAGTAATGCTTCTATCTGTCTGTGCAATGATTCTTTGCTGGGATTCCAGTAATAGATTCCGATGGACAGGGGAAGGTTTACTGTAACCTGTGGACCTTCAACCTGACGAAGAAACACAGACATTGCGTCGGAATTGAATACAACAGGCACCATGCCGACTTCTGTCCGGGAGAGTAATGCTTCTATCTGTCTGTGCTTTGATTCCTTGCTGGGATTCCAGTAATAGATTCCGATGGACATGGGAAGGTTTACTGTAACCTGTGGACCTTCAGCTTGACGATGAAACACGGAAATTGCGTCGGAATTGAATACAACAGGCACAATGACGACATCTGTCCGGGAGAGAAATCCTTCTAACTGTCAGAATTTTAATTCTTTCCTTGGATTCCAGTAATAGACTCCGATGGACATGGGAAGGTTTACTGTAACCTGTGGACCTTCAACCTGACGATGAAACACACATATTGCGTCGGAATTGAATACAACAGGCACCATGCCGACTTCTGTCCGGGAGAGTAATGCTTCTATCTGTCTGTGCTTTGATTCTTTGCTGGGATTCCAGTAATAGATTCCAATGGACATGGGAAGGTTTACTGTAACCTGTGGACCTTCAACTTGACGATGAAACACAGAAATTGCGTCGGAATTGAATACAACAAACAGAATGACGACATCTGTCCGGGAGAGTAATCCTTCTAACTGTCAGAACTTTAATTCTTTCCTGGGATTCCAGTAATAGACTCCGATGGACATGGGAAGGTTTACTGTAACCTGTGGACCTTCAACTTGACGAAGAAACACAGGTATTGCGTCAGAATTGAATACAACAGGCACCATGCCGACTTCTGTCCTGGAGAGTAATGCTTCTATCTGTCTGTGCTTCGATTCCTTGCTGGGAATCCAGTAATAGATTCCGATGGACATGGGAAGGTTTACTGTAACCTGTGGACCTTCAACATGACGATGAAACACAGAAATTGCGACGGAATTGAATACAACAGGCACCATGCCGACTTCTGTCCGGGAGAGTAATGCTCCTATCTGTCTGTGCTTTGATTCTTTGCTGGGATTCCAGTAATAGAGTGCGATGGACATGGGAAGGTTTACTGTAACCTGTGGACCTTCAACTTGACGATGAAACACAGAAATTGCGTCGGAATTTAATACAACAGGCACAATGACGACATCTGTCCGGGAGAGTAATCCTTCTAACTGTCAGAATTTTAATTCTTTCCTTGGATTCCAGTAATAGACTCCGATGGACATGGGAAGGTTTACTGTAACCTGTGGACCTTCAAGTTGACGATGAAACACACATATTGCGTCGGAATTGAATACAACAGGCACCATGCCGACTTCTGTCTGGGAGAGTAATGCTTCTATCTGTCTGTACTTTGATTCTTTGCTGGGATTCCAGTAATAGATTCCGATGGACATGGGAAGGTTTACTGTAACCTGTGGACCTTCAACTTGACGATGAAACACAGAAATTGCGTCGGAATTGAATACAACAGGCACAATGACGACATCTGTCCGGGAGGGCAATCCTTCTAACTGTCAGAATTTTAATTAATTCCTGGGATTCCAGTAATAGACTCCGATGGACATGGGAAGTTTTACTGTAACCTGTGGACCTTCAACTTGACGAAGAAACACAGATATTGCGTCGGAATTGAATACAACAGGCACCATGACGACTTCTGACTGGAAGAGTAATGCTTCTATCTGTCTGTACTTTGATTCTTTGCTGGGATTCCAGTAATAGATTCCGATGGACATGGGAAGGTTTACTGTAACCTGTGGACCTTCAACTTTACGATGAAACACAGAAATTGCGTCGGAATTGAATACAACAGGCACAATGATGACATATGTCCGGGAGAGTAATCCTTCAAACTGTCAGAATTTTAATTCCTTCCTGGGATTCCAGTAATAGACTCCGATGGACATGGGAAGGTCTACTGTAACCTGTGGACCTTCAACTTGACGAAGAAACACAGATATTGCGTCGGAATTGAATATAACAGGCACCATGCCGACTTCTGTCCGGGAGAGTAATGCTTCTATCTGTCTGTGCAATGATTCTTTGCTGGGATTCCAGTAATAGATTCCGATGGACAGGGGAAGGTTTACTGTAACCTGTGGACCTTCAACTTGACGAAGAAACACAGACATTGCGTCGGAATTGAATACAACAGGCACCATGCCGACTTCTGTCCGGGAGATTAATGCTTCTATCTGTCTGTGCTTTGATTCCTTGCTGGGATTCCAGTAATAGATTCCGATGGACATGGGAAGGTTTACTGTAACCTGTGGACCTTCAGCTTGACGATGAAACACGGAAATTGCGTCGGAATTGAATACAACAGGCACAATGACGACATCTGTCCGGGAGAGAAATCCTTCTAACTGTCAGAATTTTAATTCTTTCCTTGGATTCCAGTAATAGACTCCGAAGGACATGGGAAGGTTTACTGTAACCTGTGGACCTTCAACTTGACGATGAAACACACATATTGCGTCGGAATTGAATACAACAGGCACCATGCCGACTTCTGTCCGGGAGAGTAATGCTTCTATCTGTCTGTGCTTTGATTCTTTGCTGGGATTCCAGTAATAGATTCCAATGGACATGGGAAGGTTTACTGTAACCTGTGGACCTTCAACTTGACGATGAAACACAGAAATTGCGTCGGAATTGAATACAACAAACAGAATGACGACATCTGTCCGGGAGAGTAATCCTTCTAACTGTCAGAACTTTAATTCTTTCCTGGGATTCCAGTAATAGACTCCGATGGACATGGGAAGGTTTACTGTAACCTGTGGACCTTCAACTTGACGAAGAAACACAGGTATTGCGTCAGAATTGAATACAACAGGCACCATGCCGACTTCTGTCCTGGAGAGTAATGCTTCTATCTGTCTGTGCTCCGATTCTTTGCTGGGAATCCAGTAATAGATTCCGATGGACATGGGAAGGTTTACTGTAACCTGTGGACCTTCAACATGACGATGAAACACAGAAATTGCGACGGAATTGAATACAACAGGCACCATGCCGACTTCTGTCCGGGAGAGTAATGCTCCTATCTGTCTGTGCTTTGATTCTTTGCTGGGATTCCCGTAATAGATTCCGATGGACATGGGAAGGTTTACTGTAACCTGTGGACCTTCAGCTTGACGATGAAACACGGAAATTGCGTCGGAATTGAATACAACAGGCACAATGACGACATCTGTCCGGGAGAGAAATCCTTCTAACTGTCAGAATTTTAATTCTTTCCTTGGATTCCAGTAATAGACTCCGATGGACATGGGAAGGTTTACTGTAACCTGTGGACCTTCAACTTGACGATGAAACACACATATTGCGTCGGAATTGAATACAACAGGCACCATGCCGACTTCTGTCTGGGAGAGTAATGCTTCTATCTGTCTGTACTTTGATTCTTTGCTGGGATTCCAGTAATAGATTCCGATGGACATGGGAAGGTTTACTGTAACCTGTGGACCTTCAACTTGACGATGAAACACAGAAATTGCGTCGGAATTGAATACAACAGGCACAATGACGACATCTGTCCGGGAGAGCAATCCTTCTAACTGTCAGAATTTTAATTAATTCCTGGGATTCCAGTAATAGACTCCGATGGACATGGGAAGTTTTACTGTAACCTGTGGACCTTCAACTTGACGAAGAAACACAGATATTGCGTCGGAATTGAATACAACAGGCACCATGACGACTTCTGACTGGAAGAGTAATGCTTCTATCTGTCTGTACTTTGATTCTTTGCTGGGATTCCAGTAATAGATTCCGATGGACATGGGAAGGTTTACTGTAACCTGTGGACCTTCAACTTTACGATGAAACACAGAAATTGCGTCGGAATTGAATACAACAGGCACAATGATGACATCTGTCCGGGAGAGTAATCCTTCAAACTGTCAGAATTTTAATTCTTTCCTGGGATTCCAGTAATAGACTCCGATGGACATGGGAAGGTCTACTGTAACCTGTGGACCTTCAACTTGACGAAGAAACACAGATATTGCGTCGGAATTGAATATAACAGGCACCATGCCGACTTCTGTCCGGGAGAGTAATGCTTCTATCTGTCTGTGCAATGATTCTTTGCTGGGATTCCAGTAATAGATTCCGATGGACAGGGGAAGGTTTACTGTAACCTGTGGACCTTCAACTTGACGAAGAAACACAGACATTGCGTCGGAATTGAATACAACAGGCACCATGCCGACTTCTGTCCGGGAGAGTAATGCTTCTATCTGTCTGTGCTTTGATTCCTTGCTGGGATTCCAGTAATAGATTCCGATGGACATGGGAAGGTTTACTGTAACCTGTGGACCTTCAGCTTGACGATGAAACACGGAAATTGCGTCGGAATCGAATACAACAGGCACAATGACGACATCTGTCCGGGAGAGAAATCCTTCTAACTGTCAGAATTTTAATTCTTTCCTTGGATTCCAGTAATAGACTCCGATGGACATGGGAAGGTTTACTGTAAACTGTGGACCTTCAACTTGACGATGAAACACACATATTGCGTCGGAATTGAATACAACAGGCACCATGCCGACTTCTGTCCGGGAGAGTAATGCATCTATCTGTCTGTGCTTTGATCCTTTGCTGGGATTCCAGTAATAGATTCCAATGGACATGGGAAGGTTTACTGTAACCTGTGGACCTTCAACTTGACGATGAAACACAGAAATTGCGTCGGAATTGAATACAACAAACAGAATGACGACATCTGTCCGGGAGAGTAATCCTTCTAACTGTCAGAACTTTAATTCTTTCCTGGGATTCCAGTAATAGACTCCGATGGACATGGGAAGGTTTACTGTAACCTGTGGACCTTCAACTTGACGAAGAAACACAGATATTGCGTCAGAATTGAATACAACAGGCACCATGCCGACTTCTGTCCTGGAGAGTAATGCTTCTATCTGTCTGTGCTTCGATTCTTTGCTGGGAATCCAGTAATAGATTCCGATGGACATGGGAAGGTTTACTGTAACCTGTGGACCTTCAACATGACGATGAAACACAGAAATTGCGACGGAATTGAATACAACAGGCACCATGCCGACTTCTGTCCGGGAGAGTAATGCTCCTATCTGTCTGTGCTTTGATTCTTTGCTGGGATTCCAGTAATAGAGTGCGATGGACATGGGAAGGTTTACTGTAACCTGTGGACCTTCAACTTGACGATGAAACACAGAAATTGCGTCGGAATTTAATACAACAGGCACAATGACGACATCTGTCCGGGAGAGTAATCCTGCTAACTGTCAGAATTTTAATTCTTTCCTGGGATTCCAGTAATAGACTCCGATGGACATGGGAAGGTCTACTGTAACCTGTGGACCTTCAACTTGACGAAGAAACACAGATATTGCGTCGGAATTGAATATAACAGGCACCATGCCGACTTCTGTCCGGGAGAGTAATGCTTCTATCTGTCTGTGCGTTGATTCTTTGCTGGGATTCCAGTAATAGATTCCGATGGACAGGGGAAGGTTTACTGTAACCTGTGGACCTTCAACTTGACGAAGAAACACAGACATTGCGTCGGAATTGAATACAACAGGCACCATGCCGACTTCTGTCCGGGAGAGTAATGCTTCTATCTGTCTGTGCTTTGATTCCTTGCTGGGATTCCAGTAATAGATTCCGATGGACATGGGAAGGTTTACTGTAACCTGTGGACCTTCAGCTTGACGATGAAACACGGAAATTGCGTCGGAATTGAATACAACAGGCACAATGACGACATCTGTCCGGGAGAGAAATCCTTCTAACTGTCAGAATTTTAATTCTTTCCTTGGATTCCAGTAATAGACTCCGATGGACATGGGAAGGTTTACTGTAACCTGTGGACCTTCAACTTGACGATGAAACACACATATTGCGTCGGAATTGAATACAACAGGCACCATGCCGACTTCTGTCCGGGAGAGTAATGCTTCTATCTGTCTGTGCTTTGATTCTTTGCTGGGATTCCAGTAATAGATTCCAATGGACATGGGAAGGTTTACTGTAACCTGTGGACCTTCAACTTGACGATGAAACACAGAAATTGCGTCGGAATTGAATACAACAAACACAATGACGACATCTGTCCGGGAGAGTAATCCTTCTAACTGTCAGAACTTTAATTCTTTCCTGGGATTCCAGTAATAGACTCCGATGGACATGGGAAGGTTTACTGTAACCTGTGGACCTTCAACTTGACGAAGAAACACAGATATTGCGTCAGAATTGAATACAACAGGCACCATGCCGACTTCTGTCCTGGAGAGTAATGCTTCTATCTGTCTGTGCTTTGATTCTTTGCTGGGAATCCAGTAATAGATTCCGATGGACATGGGAAGGTTTACTGTAACATGTGCACCTTCAACGTGACGATGAAACACAGAAATTGCGACGGAATTGAATACAACAGGCACCATGCCGACTTCTGTCCGGGAGAGTAATGCTCCTATCTGTTTGTGCTTTGATTCTTTGCTGGGATTCCAGTAATAGATTGCGATGGACATGGGAAGGTTTACTGTAACCTGTGGACCTTCAACTTGACGATGAAACACAGAAATTGCGTCGGAATTTAATACAACAGGCACAATGACGACATCTGTCCGGGAGAGTAATCCTTCTAACTCTCAGAAATTTAATTCTTTCCTGGGATTCCAGTAATAGACTCCGATGGACATGGGAAGGTTTACTGTAACCTGTGGATCTCCAACTTGACGAAGAAACACAGATATTGCGTCGGAATTGAATACAACAGGCACCATGCCGACTTCTGTCCTGGAGAGTAGAGCTTCTATCTGTGTGTGCTTTGATTCTTTGTTGGGATTCCAGTAATAAATTCCGATGGACATGGGAAGGTTTACTGTAACCTGTGGACCTTCACCGTGACGATGAAACACAGCAATTGCATCGGAATTGAACACAACAGGCACCATGACGACTTCTGTCTGGGAGAGTAATGCTTCTATCTGTCTGTACTTTGATTCTTTGCTGGAATTCCAGTAATAGATTCCGATGGACATGGGAAGGTTTACTGTAACCTGTGGACCTTCAACTTGACGATGAAACACAGAAATTGCGTCGGAATTGAATACAACAGGCACAATGACGACATCTGTCCGGGAGAGCAATCCTTCTAACTGTCAGAATTTTAATTAATTCCTGGGATTCCAGTAATAGACTCCGATGGACATGGGAAGTTTTACTGTAACCTGTGGACCTTCAACTTGACGAAGAAACACAGATATTGCGTCGGAATTGAATACAACAGGCACCATGACGACTTCTGACTGGGAGAGTAATGCTTCTATCTGTCTGTACTTTGATTCTTTGCTGGGATTCCAGTAATAGATTCCGATGGACATGGGAAGGTTTACTGTAACCTGTGGACCTTCAACTTTACGATGAAACACAGAAATTGCGTCGGAATTGAATACAACAGGCACAATGATGACATCTGTCCGGGAGAGTAATCCTTCAAACTGTCAGAATTTTAATTCTTTCCTGGGATTCCAGTAATAGACTCCGATGGACATGGGAAGGTCTACTATAACCTGTGGACCTTCAACTTGACGAAGAAACACAGATATTGCGTCGGAATTGAATATAACAGGCACCATGCCGACTTCTGTCCGGGAGAGTAATGCTTCTATCTGTCTGTGCAATGATTCTTTGCTGGGATTCCAGTAATAGATTCCGATGGACAGGGGAAGGTTTACTGTAACCTGTGGACCTTCAACCTGACGAAGAAACACAGACATTGCGTCGGAATTGAATACAACAGGCACCATGCCGACTTCTGTCCGGGAGAGTAATGCTTCTATCTGTCTGTGCTTTGATTCCTTGCTGGGATTCCAGTAATAGATTCCGATGGACATGGGAAGGTTTACTGTAACCTGTGGACCTTCAGCTTGACGATGAAACACGGAAATTGCGTCGGAATTGAATACAACAGGCACAATGACGACATCTGTCCGGGAGAGAAATCCTTCTAACTGTCAGAATTTTAATTCTTTCCTTGGATTCCAGTAATAGACTCCGATGGACATGGGAAGGTTTACTGTAACCTGTGGACCTTCAACTTGACGATGAAACACACATATTGCGTCGGAATTGAATACAACAGGCACCATGCCGACTTCTGTCCGGGAGAGTAATGCTTCTATCTGTCTGTGCTTTGATTCTTTGCTGGGATTCCAGTAATAGATTCCAATGGACATGGGAAGGTTTACTGTAACCTGTGGACCTTCAACTTGACGATGAAACACAGAAATTGCGTCGGAATTGAATACAACAAACAGAATGACGACATCTGTCCGGGAGAGTAATCCTTCTAACTGTCAGAACTTTAATTCTTTCCTGGGATTCCAGTAATAGACTCCGATGGACATGGGAAGGTTTACTGTAACCTGTGGACCTTCAACTTGACGAAGAAACACAGGTATTGCGTCAGTATTGAATACAACAGGCACCATGCCGACTTCTGTCCTGGAGAGTAATGCTTCTATCTGTCTGTGCTTCGATTCTTTGCTGGGAATCCAGTAATAGATTCCGATGGACATGGGAAGGTTTACTGTAACCTGTGGACCTTCAACATGACGATGAAACACAGAAATTGCGACGGAATTGAATACAACAGGCACCATGCCGACTTCTGTCCGGGAGAGTAATGCTCCTATCTGTCTGTGCTTTGATTCTTTGCTGGGATTCCAGTAATAGAGTGCGATGGACATGGGAAGGTTTACTGTAACCTGTGGACCTTCAACTTGACGATGAAACACAGAAATTGCGTCGGAATTTAATACAACAGGCACAATGACGACATCTGTCCGGGAGAGTAATCCTTCTAACTGTCAGAATTTTAATTCTTTCCTGGGATTCCAGTAATAGACTCCGATGGACATGGGAAGGTCTACTGTAACCTGTGGACCTTCAACTTGACGAAGAAACACAGATATTGCGTCGGAATTGAATATAACAGGCACCATGCCGACTTCTGTCAGGGAGAGTAATGCTTCTATCTGTCTGTGCGTTGATTCTTTGCTGGGATTCCAGTAATAGATTCCGATGGACAGGGGAAGGTTTACTGTAACCTGTGGACCTTCAACTTGACGAAGAAACACAGACATTGCGTCGGAATTGAATACAACAGGCACCATGCCGACTTCTGTCCGGGAGAGTAATGCTTCTATCTGTCTGTGCTTTGATTCCTTGCTGGGATTCCAGTAATAGATTCCGATGGACATGGGAAGGTTTACTGTAACCTGTGGACCTTCAGCTTGACGATGAAACACGGAAATTGCGTCGGAATTGAATACAACAGGCACAATGACGACATCTGTCCGGGAGAGAAATCCTTCTAACTGTCAGAATTTTAATTCTTTCCTTGAATTCCAGTAATAGACTCCGATGGACATGGGAAGGTTTACTGTAACCTGTGGACCTTCAACTTGACGATGAAACACACATATTGCGTCGGAATTGAATACAACAGGCACCATGCCGACTTCTGTCTGGGAGAGTAATGCTTCTATCTGTCTGTACTTTGATTCTTTGCTGGGATTCCAGTAATAGATTCCGATGGACATGGGAAGGTTTACTGTAACCTGTGGACCTTCAACTTGACGATGAAACACAGAAATTGCGTCGGAATTGAATACAACAGGCACAATGACGACATCTGTCCGGGAGAGCAATCCTTCTAACTGTCAGAATTTTAATTAATTCCTGGGATTCCAGTAATATACTCCGATGGACATGGGAAGTTTTACTGTAACCTGTGGACCTTCAACTTGACGAAGAAACACAGATATTGCGTCGGAATTGAATACAACAGGCACCATGACGACTTCTGACTGGAAGAGTAATGCTTCTATCTGTCTGTACTTTGATTCTTTGCTGGGATTCCAGTAATAGATTCCGATGGACATGGGAAGGTTTACTGTAACCTGTGGACCTTCAACTTTACGATGAAACACAGAAATTGCGTCGGAATTGAATACAACAGGCACAATGATGACATCTGTCCGGGAGAGTAATCCTTCAAACTGTCAGAATTTTAATTCTTTCCTGGGATACCAGTAATAGACTCCGATGGACATGGGAAGGTCTGCTGTAACCTGTGGACCTTCAACTTGACGAAGAAACACAGATATTGCGTCGGAATTGAATATAACAGGCACCATGCCGACTTCTGTCCGGGAGAGTAATGCTTCTATCTGTCTGTGCAATGATTCTTTGCTGGGATTCCAGTAATAGATTCCGATGGACAGGGGAAGGTTTACTGTAACCTGTGGACCTTCAACTTGACGAAGAAACACAGACATTGCTTCGGAATTGAATACAACAGGCACCATGCCGACTTCTGTCCGGGAGAGTAATGCTTCTATCTGTCTGTGCTTTGATCCTTTGCTGGGATTCCAGTAATAGATTCCAATGGACATGGGAAGGTTTACTGTAACCTGTGGACCTTCAACTTGACGATGAAACACAGAAATTGCGTCGGAATTGAATACAACAAACAGAATGACGACATCTGTCCGGGAGAGTAATCCTTCTAACTGTCAGAACTTTAATTCTTTCCTGGGATTCCAGTAATAGACTCCGATGGACATGGGAAGGTTTACTGTAACCTGTGGACCTTCAACTTGACGAAGAAACACAGGTATTGCGTCAGAATTGAATACAACAGGCACCATGCCGACTTCTGTCCTGGAGAGTAATGCTTCTATCTGTCTGTGCTTCGATTCTTTGCTGGGAATCCAGTAATAGATTCCGATGGACATGGGAAGGTTTACTGTAACCTGTGGACCTTCAACATGACGATGAAACACAGAAATTGCGACGGAATTGAATACAACAGGCACCATGCCGACATCTGTCCGGGAGAGTAATGCTCCTATCTGTCTGTGCTTTGATTCTTTGCTGGGATTCCAGTAATAGATTCCGATGGACATGGGAAGGTTTACTGTAACCTGTGGACCTTCAGCTTGACGATGAAACACGGAAATTGCGTCGGAATTGAATACAACAGGCACAATGACGACATCTGTCCGGGAGAGAAATCCTTCTAACTGTCAGAATTTTAATTCTTTCCTTGGATTCCAGTAATAGACTCCGATGGACATGGGAAGGTTTACTGTAACCTGTGGACCTTCAACTTGACGATGAAACACACATATTGCGTCGGAATTGAATACAACAGGCACCATGCCGACTTCTGTCTGGGAGAGTAATGCTTCTATCTGTCTGTACTTTGATTCTTTGCTGGGATTCCAGTAATAGATTCCGATGGACATGGGAAGGTTTACTGTAACCTGTGGACCTTCAACTTGACGATGAAACACAGAAATTGCGTCGGAATTGAATACAACAGGCACAATGACGACATCTGTCCGGGAGAGCAATCCTTCTAACTGTCAGAATTTTAATTAATTCCTGGGATTCCAGTAATAGACTCCGATGGACATGGGTAGTTTTACTGTAACCTGTGGACCTTCAACTTGACGAAGAAACACAGATATTGCGTCGGAATTGAATACAACAGGCACCATGACGACTTCTGACTGGAAGAGTAATGCTTCTATCTGTCTGTACTTTGGTTCTTTGCTGGGATTCCAGTAATAGATTCCGATGGACATGGGAAGGTTTACTGTAACCTGTGGACCTTCAACTTTACGATGAAACACAGAAATTGCGTCGGAATTTAATACAACAGGCACAATGACGACATCTGTCCGGGAGAGTAATCCTTCTAACTCTCAGAATTTTAATTCTTTCCTGGGATTCCAGTAATAGACTCCGATGGACATGGGAAGGTTTACTGTAACCTGTGGATCTCCAACTTGACGAAGAAACACAGATATTGCGTCGGAATTGAATACAACAGGCACCATGCCGACTTCTGTCCTGGAGAGTAGAGCTTCTATCTGTGTGTGCTTTGATTCTTTGTTGGGATTCCAGTAATAAATTCCGATGGACATGGGAAGGTTTACTGTAACCTGTGGACCTTCAACCTGACGAAGAAACACAGACATTGCGTCGGAATTGAATACAACAGGCACCATGCCGACTTCTGTCCGGGAGAGTAATGCTTCTATCTGTCTGTGCTTTGATTCCTTGCTGGGATTCCAGTAATAGATTCCGATGGACATGGGAAGGTTTACTGTAACCTGTGGACCTTCAGCTTGACGATGAAACACGGAAATTGCGTCGGAATTGAATACAACAGGCACAATGACGACATCTGTCCGGGAGAGAAATCCTTCTAACTGTCAGAATTTTAATTCTTTCCTTGGATTCCAGTAATAGACTCCGATGGACATGGGAAGGTTTACTGTAACCTGTGGACCTTCAACTTGACGATGAAACACACATATTGCGTCGGAATTGAATACAACAGGCACCATGCCGACTTCTGTCCGGGAGAGTAATGCTTCTATCTGTCTGTGCTTTGATTCTTTGCTGGGATTCCAGTAATAGATTCCAATGGACATGGGAAGGTTTACTGTAACCTGTGGACCTTCAACTTGACGATGAAACACAGAAATTGCGTCGGAATTGAATACAACAAACAGAATGACGACATCTGTCCGGGAGAGTAATCCTTCTATCTGTCAGAACTTTAATTCTTTCCTGGGATTCCAGTAATAGACTCCGATGGACATGGGAAGGTTTACTGTAACCTGTGGACCTTCAACTTGACGAAGAAACACAGGTATTGCGTCAGTATTGAATACAACAGGCACCATGCCGACTTCTGTCCTGGAGAGTAATGCTTCTATCTGTCTGTGCTTCGATTCTTTGCTGGGAATCCAGTAATAGATTCCGATGGACATGGGAAGGTTTACTGTAACCTGTGGACCTTCAACATGACGATGAAACACAGAAATTGCGACGGAATTGAATACAACAGGCACCATGCCGACTTCTGTCCGGGAGAGTAATGCTCCTATCTGTCTGTGCTTTGATTCTTTGCTGGGATTCCAGTAATAGAGTGCGATGGACATGGGAAGGTTTACTGTAACCTGTGGACCTTCAACTTGACGATGAAACACAGAAATTGCGTCGGAATTTAATACAACAGGCACAATGACGACATCTGTCCGGGAGAGTAATCCTTCTAACTGTCAGAATTTTAATTCTTTCCTGGGATTCCAGTAATAGACTCCGATGGACATGGGAAGGTCTACTGTAACCTGTGGACCTTCAACTTGACGAAGAAACACAGATATTGCGTCGGAATTGAATATAACAGGCACCATGCCGACTTCTGTCAGGGAGAGTAATGCTTCTATCTGTCTGTGCGTTGATTCTTTGCTGGGATTCCAGTAATAGATTCCGATGGACAGGGGAAGGTTTACTGTAACCTGTGGACCTTCAACTTGACGAAGAAACACAGACATTGCGTCGGAATTGAATACAACAGGCACCATGCCGACTTCTGTCCGGGAGAGTAATGCTTCTATCTGTCTGTGCTATGATTCCTTGCTGGGATTCCAGTAATAGATTCCGATGGACATGGGAAGGTTTACTGTAACCTGTGGACCTTCAGCTTGACGATGAAACACGGAAATTGCGTCGGAATTGAATACAACAGGCACAATGACGACATCTGTCCGGGAGAGAAATCCTTCTAACTGTCAGAATTTTAATTCTTTCCTTGAATTCCAGTAATAGACTCCGATGGACATGGGAAGGTTTACTGTAACCTGTGGACCTTCAACTTGACGATGAAACACACATATTGCGTCGGAATTGAATACAACAGGCACCATGCCGACTTCTGTCTGGGAGAGTAATGCTTCTATCTGTCTGTACTTTGATTCTTTGCTGGGATTCCAGTAATAGATTCCGATGGACATGGGAAGGTTTACTGTAACCTGTGGACCTTCAACTTGACGATGAAACACAGAAATTGCGTCGGAATTGAATACAACAGGCACAATGACGACATCTGTCCGGGAGAGCAATCCTTCTAACTGTCAGAATTTTAATTAATTCCTGGGATTCCAGTAATATACTCCGATGGACATGGGAAGTTTTACTGTAACCTGTGGACCTTCAACTTGACGAAGAAACACAGATATTGCGTCGGAATTGAATACAACAGGCACCATGACGACTTCTGACTGGAAGAGTAATGCTTCTATCTGTCTGTACTTTGATTCTTTGCTGGGATTCCAGTAATAGATTCCGATGGACATGGGAAGGTTTACTGTAACCTGTGGACCTTCAACTTTACGATGAAACACAGAAATTGCGTCGGAATTGAATACAACAGGCACAATGATGACATCTGTCCGGGAGAGTAATCCTTCAAACTGTCAGAATTTTAATTCTTTCCTGGGATACCAGTAATAGACTCCGATGGACATGGGAAGGTCTACTGTAACCTGTGGACCTTCAACTTGACGAAGAAACACAGATATTGCGTCGGAATTGAATATAACAGGCACCATGCCGACTTCTGTCCGGGAGAGTAATGCTTCTATCTGTCTGTGCAATGATTCTTTGCTGGGATTCCAGTAATAGATTCCGATGGACAGGGGAAGGTTTACTGTAACCTGTGGACCTTCAACTTGACGAAGAAACACAGACATTGCTTCGGAATTGAATACAACAGGCACCATGCCGACTTCTGTCCGGGAGAGTAATGCTTCTATCTGTCTGTGCTTTGATCCTTTGCTGGGATTCCAGTAATAGATTCCAATGGACATGGGAAGGTTTACTGTAACCTGTGGACCTTCAACTTGACGATGAAACACAGAAATTGCGTCGGAATTGAATACAACAAACAGAATGACGACATCTGTCCGGGAGAGTAATCCTTCTAACTGTCAGAACTTTAATTCTTTCCTGGGATTCCAGTAATAGACTCCGATGGACATGGGAAGGTTTACTGTAACCTGTGGACCTTCAACTTGACGAAGAAACACAGGTATTGCGTCAGAATTGAATACAACAGGCACCATGCCGACTTCTGTCCTGGAGAGTAATGCTTCTATCTGTCTGTGCTTCGATTCTTTGCTGGGAATCCAGTAATAGATTCCGATGGACATGGGAAGGTTTACTGTAACCTGTGGACCTTCAACATGACGATGAAACACAGAAATTGCGACGGAATTGAATACAACAGGCACCATGCCGACTTCTGTCCGGGAGAGTAATGCTCCTATCTGTCTGTGCTTTGATTCTTTGCTGGGATTCCAGTAATAGATTCCGATGGACATGGGAAGGTTTACTGTAACCTGTGGACCTTCAGCTTGACGATGAAACACGGAAATTGCGTCGGAATTGAATACAACAGGCACAATGACGACATCTGTCCGGGAGAGAAATCCTTCTAACTGTCAGAATTTTAATTCTTTCCTTGGATTCCAGTAATAGACTCCGATGGACATGGGAAGGTTTACTGTAACCTGTGGACCTTCAACTTGACGATGAAACACACATATTGCGTCGGAATTGAATACAACAGGCACCATGCCGACTTCTGTCTGGGAGAGTAATGCTTCTATCTGTCTGTACTTTGATTCTTTGCTGGGATTCCAGTAATAGATTCCGATGGACATGGGAAGGTTTACTGTAACCTGTGGACCTTCAACTTGACGATGAAACACAGAAATTGCGTCGGAATTGAATACAACAGGCACAATGACGACATCTGTCCGGGAGAGCAATCCTTCTAACTGTCAGAATTTTAATTAATTCCTGGGATTCCAGTAATAGACTCCGATGGACATGGGTAGTTTTACTGTAACCTGTGGACCTTCAACTTGACGAAGAAACACAGATATTGCGTCGGAATTGAATACAACAGGCACCATGACGACTTCTGACTGGAAGAGTAATGCTTCTATCTGTCTGTACTTTGGTTCTTTGCTGGGATTCCAGTAATAGATTCCGATGGACATGGGAAGGTTTACTGTAACCTGTGGACCTTCAACTTTACGATGAAACACAGAAATTGCGTCGGAATTGAATACAACAGGCACAATGATGACATCTGTCCGGGAGAGTAATCCTTCAAACTGTCAGAATTTTAATTCTTTCCTGGGATTCCAGTAATAGACTCCGATGGACATGGGAAGGTCTACTGTAACCTGTGGACCTTCAACTTGACGAAGAAACACAGATATTGCGTCGGAATTGAATATAACAGGCACCATGCCGACTTCTGTCCGGGAGAGTAATGCTTCTATCTGTCTGTGCAATGATTCTTTGCTGGGATTCCAGTAATAGATTCCGATGGACAGGGGAAGGTTTACTGTAACCTGTGGACCTTCAACTTGACGAAGAAACACAGACATTGCGTCGGAATTGAATACAACAGGCACCATGCCGACTTCTGTCCGGGAGAGTAATGCTTCTATCTGTCTGTGCTTTGATTCCTTGCTGGGATTCCAGTAATAGATTCC
The DNA here is from genome assembly GCF_021461395.2 of Schistocerca americana. Lineage (NCBI taxonomy): Eukaryota > Metazoa > Arthropoda > Insecta > Orthoptera > Acrididae > Schistocerca > Schistocerca americana. Next base: position 33,833,438 of record NC_060122.1, on the reverse strand, counting down.
GATGGACATGGGAAGGTTTACTGTAACCTGTGGACCTTCAGCTTGACGATGAAACACGGAAATTGCGTCGGAATTGAATACAACAGGCACAATGACGACATCTGTCCGGGAGAGAAATCCTTCTAACTGTCAGAATTTTAATTCTTTCCTTGGATTCCAGTAATAGACTCCGATGGACATGGGAAGGTTTACTGTAACCTGTGGACCTTCCACTTGACGATGAAACACACATATTGCGTCGGAATTGAATACAACAGGCACCATGCCGACTTCTGTCCGGGAGAGTAATGCTTCTATCTGTCTGTGCTTTGAACTTTTGCTGGGATTCCAGTAATAGATTCCAATGGACATGGGAAGGTTTACTGTAACCTGTGGACCTTCAACTTGACGATGAAACACAGAAATTGCGTCGGAATTGAATACAACAAACAGAATGACGACATCTGTCCGGGAGAGTAATCCTTCTAACTGTCAGAACTTTAATTCTTTCCTGGGGTTCCAGTAATAGACTCCGATGGACATGGGAAGGTTTACTGTAACCTGTGGACCTTCAACTTGACGAAGAAACACAGATATTGCGTCAGAATTGAATACAACAGGCACCATGCCGACTTCTGTCCTGGAGAGTAATGCTTCTATCTGTCTGTGCTTCGATTCTTTGCTGGGAATCCAGTAATAGATTCCGATGGACATGGGAAGGTTTACTGTAACCTGTGGACCTTCAACATGACGATGAAACACAGAAATTGCGACGGAATTGAATACAACAGGCACCATGCCGACTTCTGTCCGGGAGAGTAATGCTCCTATCTGTCTGTGCTTTGATTCTTTGCTGGGATTCCAGTAATAGAGTGCGATGGACATGGGAAGGTTTACTGTAACCTGTGGACCTTCAACTTGACGATGAAACACAGAAATTGCGTCGGAATTTAATACAACAGGCACAATGACGACATCTGTCCGGGAGAGTAATCCTTCTAACTGTCAGAATTTTAATTCTTTCCTGGGATTCCAGTAATAGACTCCGATGGACATGGGAAGGTCTACTGTAACCTGTGGACCTTCAACTTGACGAAGAAACACAGATATTGCGTCGGAATTGAATATAACAGGCACCATGCCGACTTCTGTCCGGGAGAGTAATGCTTCTATCTGTCTGTGCGTTGATTCTTTGCTGGGATTCCAGTAATAGATTCCGATGGACAGGGGAAGGTTTACTGTAACCTGTGGACCTTCAACTTGATGAAGAAACACAGACATTGCGTCGGAATTGAATACAACAGGCACCATGCCGACTTCTGTCCGGGAGAGTAATGCTTCTATCTGTCTGTGCTTTGATTCCTTGCTGGGATTCCAGTAATAGATTCCGATGGACATGGGAAGGTTTACTGTAACCTGTGGACCTTCAGCTTGACGATGAAACACGGAAATTGCGTCGGAATTGAATACAACAGGCACAATGACGACATCTGTCCGGGAGAGAAATCCTTCTAACTGTCAGAATTTTATTTCTTTCCTTGGATTCCAGTAATAGACTCCGATGGACATGGGAAGGTTTACTGTAACCTGTGGACCTTCAACTTGACGATGAAACACACATATTGCGTCGGAATTGAATACAACAGGCACCATGCCGACTTCTGTCCGGGAGAGTAATGCTTCTATCTGTCTGTGCTTTGATTCTTTGCTGGGATTCCAGTAATAGATTCCAATGGACATGGGAAGGTTTACTGTAACCTGTGGACCTTCAACTTGACGATGAAACACAGAAATTGCGTCGGAATTGAATACAACAAACACAATGACGACATCTGTCCGGGAGAGTAATCCTTCTAACTGTCAGAACTTTACTTCTTTCCTGGGATTCCAGTAATAGACTCCGATGGACATGGGAAGGTTTACTGTAACCTGTGGACCTTCAACTTGACGAAGAAACACAGATATTGCGTCAGAATTGAATACAACAGGCACCATGCCGACTTCTGTCCTGGAGAGTAATGCTTCTATCTGTCTGTGCTTTGATTCTTTGCTGGGAATCCAGTAATAGATTCCGATGAACATGGGAAGGTTTACTGTAACCTGTGCACCTTCAACGTGACGATGAAACACAGAAATTGCGACGGAATTGAATACAACAGGCACCATGCCGACTTCTGTCCGGGAGAGTAATGCTCCTATCTGTTTGTGCTTTGATTCTTTGCTGGGATTCCAGTAATAGCTTGCGATGGACATGGGAAGGTTTACTGTAACCTGTGGACCTTCAACTTGACGATGAAACACAGAAATTGCGTCGGAATTTAATACAACAGGCACAATGAGGACATCTGTCCGGGAGAGTAATCCTTCTAACTCTCAGAATTTTAATTCTTTCCTGGGATTCCAGTAATAGACTCCGATGGACATGGGAAGGTTTACTGTAACCTGTGGATCTCCAACTTGACGAAGAAACACAGATATTGCGTCGGAATTGAATACAACAGGCACCATGCCGACTTCTGTCCTGGAGAGTAGAGCTTCTATCTGTGTGTGCTTTGATTCTTTGTTGGGATTCCAGTAATAAATTCCGATGGACATGGGAAGGTTTACTGTAACCTGTGGACCTTCACCGTGGCGATGAAACACAGCAATTGCATCGGAATTGAACACAACAGGCACCATGACGACTTCTGTCTGGGAGAGTAATGCTTCTATCTGTCTGTACTTTGATTCTTTGCTGGGATTCCAGTAATAGATTCTGATGGACATGGGAAGGTTTACTGTAACCTGTGGACCTTCAACTTGACGATGAAACACAGAAATTGCGTCGGAATTGAATACAACAGGCACAATGACGACATCTGTCCGGGAGAGCAATCCTTCTAACTGTCAGAATTTTAATTAATTCCTGGGATTCCAGTAATAGACTCCGATGGACATGGGAAGTTTTACTGTAACCTGTGGACCTTCAACTTGACGAAGAAACACAGATATTGCGTCGGAATTGAATACAACAGGCACCATGACGACTTCTGACTGGGAGAGTAATGCTTCTATCTGTCTGTACTTTGATTCTTTGCTGGGATTCCAGTAATAGATTCCGATGGACATGGGAAGGTTTACTGTAACCTGTGGACCTTCAACGTGACGATGAAACACACATATTGCGTCGGAATTGAATACAACAGGCACAATGACGACATCTGTCCGGGAGAGAAATCCTTCTAACTGTCAGAATTTTAATTCTTTCCTTGGATTCCAGTAATAGACTCCGATGGACATGGGAAGGTTTACTGTAACCTGTGGACCTTCAACTTGACGATGAAACACACATATTGCGTCGGAATTGAATACAACAGGCACCATGCCGACTTCTGTCCGGGATAGTAATGCTTCTATCTGTCTGTGCTTTGATTCTTTGCTGGGATTCCAGTAATAGATTCCAATGGACATGGGAAGGTTTACTGTAACCTGTGGACCTTCAACTTGACGATGAAACACAGAAATTGCGTCGGAATTGAATACAACAAACAGAATGACGACATCTGTCCGGGAGAGTAATCCTTCTAACTGTCAGAACTTTAATTCTTTCCTGGGATTCCAGTAATAGACTCCGATGGACATGGGAAGGTTTACTGTAACCTGTGGACCTTCAACTTGACGAAGAAACACAGATATTGCGTCAGAATTGAATACAACAGGCACCATGCCGACTTCTGTCCTGGAGAGTAATGCTTCTATCTGTCTGTGCTTCGATTCTTTGCTGGGAATCCAGTAATAGATTCCGATGGACATGGGAAGGTTTACTGTAACCTGTGGACCTTCAACGTGACGATGAAACACAGAAATTGCGACGGAATTGAATACAACAGGCACCATGCCGACTTCTGTCCGGGAGAGTAATGCTCCTATCTGTCTGTGCTTTGATTCTTTGCTGGGATTCCAGTAATAGATTGCGATGGACATGGGAAGGTTTACTGTAACCTGTGGACCTTCAACTTGACGATGAAACACAGAAATTGCGTCGGAATTTAATACAACAGGCACAATGACGACATCTGTCCGGGAGAGTAATCCTTCTAACTCTCAGAATTTTAATTCTTTCCTGGGATTCCAGTAATAGACTCCGATGGACATGGGAAGTTTTACTGTAACCTGTGGACCTTCAACTTGACGAAGAAACACAGATATTGCGTCGGAATTGAATACAACAGGCACCATGCCGACTTCTGTCCTGGAGAGTAGAGCTTCTATCTGTGTGTGCTTTGATTCTTTGCTGGGATTCCAGTAATAGATTCCAATGGACATGGGAAGGTTTACTGTAACCTGTGGACCTTCAACTTGACGATGAAACACAGAAATTGCGTCGGAATTGAATACAACAAACACAATGACGACATCTGTCCGGGAGAGTAATCCTTCTAACTGTCAGAACTTTACTTCTTTCCTGGGATTCCAGTAATAGACTCCGATGGACATGGGAAGGTTTACTGTAACCTGTGGACCTTCAACTTGACGAAGAAACACAGATATTGCGTCAGAATTGAATACAACAGGCACCATGCCGACTTCTGTCCTGGAGAGTAATGCTTCTATCTGTCTGTGCTTTGATTCTTTGCTGGGAATCCAGTAATAGATTCCGATGGACATGGGAAGGTTTACTGTAACCTGTGCACCTTCAACGTGACGATGAAACACAGAAATTGCGACGGAATTGAATACAACAGGCACCATGCCGACTTCTGTCCGGGAGAGTAATGCTCCTATCTGTTTGTGCTTTGATTCTTTGCTGGGATTCCAGTAATAGCTTGCGATGGACATGGGAAGGTTTACTGTAACCTGTGGACCTTCAACTTGACGATGAAACACAGAAATTGCGTCGGAATTTAATACAACAGGCACAATGAGGACATCTGTCCGGGAGAGTAATCCTTCTAACTCTCAGAATTTTAATTCTTTCCTGGGATTCCAGTAATAGACTCCGATGGACATGGGAAGGTTTACTGTAACCTGTGGATCTCCAACTTGACGAAGAAACACAGATATTGCGTCGGAATTGAATACAACAGGCACCATGCCGACTTCTGTCCTGGAGAGTAGAGCTTCTATCTGTGTGTGCTTTGATTCTTTGTTGGGATTCCAGTAATAAATTCCGATGGACATGGGAAGGTTTACTGTAACCTGTGGACCTTCACCGGGACGATGAAACACAGCAATTGCATCGGAATTGAACACAACAGGCACCATGACGACTTCTGTCTGGGAGAGTAATGCTTCTATCTGTCTGTACTTTGATTCTTTGCTGGGATTCCAGTAATAGATTCCGATGGACATGGGAAGGTTTACTGTAACCTGTGGACCTTCAACTTGACGATGAAACACAGAAATTGCGTCGGAATTGAATACAACAGGCACAATGACGACATCTGTCCGGGAGAGCAATCCTTCTAACTGTCAGAATTTTAATTAATTCCTGGGATTCCAGTAATAGACTCCGATGGACATGGGAAGTTTTACTGTAACCTGTGGACCTTCAACTTGACGAAGAAACACAGATATTGCGTCGGAATTGAATACAACAGGCACCATGACGACTTCTGACTGGGAGAGTAATGCTTCTATCTGTCTGTACTTTGATTCTTTGCTGGGATTCCAGTAATAGATTCCGATGGACATGGGAAGGTTTACTGTAACCTGTGGACCTTCAACTTTACGATGAAACACAGAAATTGCGTCGGAATTGAATACAACAGGCACAATGATGACATCTGTCCGGGAGAGTAATCCTTCTAACTCTCAGAATTTTAATTCTTTCCTGGGATTCCAGTAATAGACTCCGATGGACATGGGAAGGTCTACTGTAACCTGTGGACCTTCAACTTGACGAAGAAACACAGATATTGCGTCGGAATTGAATATAACAGGCACCATGCCGACTTCTGTCCGGGAGAGTAATGCTTCTATCTGTCTGTGCGTTGATTCTTTGCTGGGATTCCAGTAATAGATTCCGATGGACAGGGGAAGGTTTACTGTAACCTGTGGACCTTCAACTTGACGAAGAAACACAGACATTGCGTCGGAATTGAATACAACAGGCACCATGCCGACTTCTGTCCGGGAGAGTAATGCTTCTATCTGTCTGTGCTTTGATTCCTTGCTGGGATTCCAGTAATAGATTCCGATGGACATGGGAAGGTTTACTGTAACCTGTGGACCTTCAGCTTGACGATGAAACACGGAAATTGCGTCGGAATTGAATACAACAGGCACAATGACGACATCTGTCCGGGCGAGAAATCCTTCTAACTGTCAGAATTTTAATTCTTTCCTTGGATTCCAGTAATAGACTCCGATGGACATGGGAAGGTTTACTGTAACCTGTGGACCTTCAACTTGACGATGAAACACACATATTGCGTCGGAATTGAATACAACAGGCACCATGCCGACTTCTGTCCGGGAGAGTAATGCTTCTATCTGTCTGTGCTTTGATTCTTTGCTGGGATTCCAGTAATAGATTCCAATGGACATGGGAAGGTTTACTGTAACCTGTGGACCTTCAACTTGACGATGAAACACAGAAATTGCGTCGGAATTGAATACAACAAACAGAATGACGACATCTGTCCGGGAGAGTAATCCTTCTAACTGTCAGAACTTTAATTCTTTCCTGGGATTCCAGTAATAGACTCCGATGGACATGGGAAGGTTTACTGTAACCTGTGGACCTTCAACGTGACGAAGAAACACAGATATTGCGTCAGAATTGAATACAACAGGCACCATGCCGACTTCTGTCCTGGAGAGTAATGCTTCTATCTGTCTGTGCTTCGATTCTTTGCTGGGAATCCAGTAATAGATTCCGATGGACATGGGAAGGTTTACTGTAACCTGTGGACCTTCAACGTGACGATGAAACACAGAAATTGCGACGGAATTGAATACAACAGGCACCATGCCGACTTCTGTCCGGGAGAGTAATGCTCCTATCTGTCTGTGCTTTGATTCTTTGCTGGGATTCCAGTAATAGATTGCGATGGACATGGGAAGGTTTACTGTAACCTGTGGACCTTCAACTTGACGATGAAACACAGAAATTGCGTCGGAATTTAATACAACAGGCACAATGACGACATCTGTCCGGGAGAGTAATCCTTCTAACTCTCAGAATTTTAATTCTTTCCTGGGATTCCAGTAATAGACTCCGATGGACATGGGAAGTTTTACTGTAACCTGTGGACCTTCAACTTGACGAAGAAACACAGATATTGCGTCGGAATTGAATACAACAGGCACCATGCCGACTTCTGTCCTGGAGAGTAGAGCTTCTATCTGTGTGTGCTTTGATTCTTTGTTGGGATTCCAGTAATAAATTCCGATGGACATGGGAAGGTTTACTGTAACCTGTGGACCTTCAACGTGACGATGAAACACAGCAATTGCATCGGAATTGAACACAACAGGCACCATGACGACTTCTGTCTGGGAGAGTAATGCTTCTATCTGTCTGTACTTTGATTCTTTGCTGGGATTCCAGTAATAGATTCCGATGGACATGGGAAGGTTTACTGTAACCTGTGGACCTTCAACTTGACGATGAAACACAGAAATTGCGTCGGAATTGAATACAACAGGCACAATGACGACATCTGTCCGGGAGAGCAATCCTTCTAACTGTCAGAATTTTAATTAATTCCTGGGATTCCAGTAATAGACTCCGATGGACATGGGAAGTTTTACTGTAACCTGTGGACCTTCAACTTGACGAAGAAACACAGATATTGCGTCGGAATTGAATACAACAGGCACCATGCCGACTTCTGTCCGGGAGAGTAATGCTACTATCTGTCTGTGCTTTGATTCTTTGCTGGGATTCCAGTAATAGATTACGATGGACATGGGAAGGTTTACTGTAACCTGTGGATCTTCAACTTGACGATGAAACACAAAAATTGCATCGGAATCGAATACAACAGGCACAATGACGACATCTGTCCGGGAGAGTAATCCCTCTAACTGACAGAATTTTAATTAATTCCTGGGATTCCAGTAATAGACTCCGATGGACATGGGAAGGTTTACTGTAACCTGTGGACCTTCAACTTGACGAAGAAACACAGATATTGCGTCGGAATTGAATACAACAGGCACCATGCCGACCTCTGTCTGGGAGAGTAATGCTTATATCCGTCTGCACTTTGATTCTTTGCTGGGATTCCAGTAATAGATTCCGATGGACATGGGAAGGTTTACTGTAACCTGTGGACCTTCAACTTGACGATGAAACACAGAAATTGCGTCGGAATTGAATACAACAGGCACAATGACGACATCTGTCCGGGAGAGTAATCCTTCTAACTGTCAGAATTTTAATTAATTCCTGGGATTCCAGTAATAGACTCCGATGGACATGGGAAGGTTTACTGTAACCTGTGGACCTTCAACTTCACGAAGAAACACAGATATTGCGTCGGAATTGAATACAACAGGCACCATGCCGACTTCTGTCCGGGAGAGTAATGCTTCTATCTGTCTGTGCTTTGATCCTTTGCTGGGATTCCAGTAATAGATTCCGATGGACATTTTAAAGTTTACTGTAACCTGTGGACCTTCAACTTGACGAAGAAACACAGATATTGCGTCGGAATATGAATACAACAGGCACCATGCCGACTTCTGTCCTGGAGAGTAATGCTTCTATCTGTCTGAGCTTTGATTCTTTGCTGGGATTCCAGTGATAGATTCCGATGGACATGGGAAGGTTTACTGTAACCTGTGGACCTTCAACTTGACAACGAAACACAGAAACTGCATCGGAATTGAATACAACAGGCACAATGACGACATCTGTCCAGGAGAGTAATCCTTCTAACTGTCAGAATTTTAATTCTTTCTGGGATTCCAGTAATAGACTCACATGGACATCAGGAGGTGTACTGTAACCTGTGGACCTTCAACTTGACGAAGAAACACAGAAATTGCGTCGGAATTGATTACAACAGGCACCATGCCGACTTCTGTCCGGGAGAGTAATGCTTCTATCTGTCTGTGCTTTGATTCTTTGCTGCGATTCCAGTAATAGATTCCGATGGACATGGGAAGGTTTACTGTAACCTGTGGACCTTCAACGTGACGATGAAACACAGAAATTGCGTCGGAATTGAATACAACAGGCGCAATGACGACATCTGTCCGGGAAAGTAATCCTTCTAACTGTCAGAATTTTAATTCTTTCCTGGGATTCCAGTAATAGACTCCGGTGGACATGGGAAGGTTTACTGTAACCTGTGGACCTTCAACGTGACGAAGGAACACAGATATTGAGTCGGAATTGAATACAACAGGCACCATGCCGACTTCTGTCCGGGAGAGTAATGCTTCTATCTGTCTGTGCTTTGATTCTTTGCTGGGATTCAAGTAATAGATTCCGATGGACATGGGAAGATTTACTGTAACCTGTGGACCTTCAACTTGACGATGAAACACAGAAATTGTGTCGGAATTGAATACAACAGGCACCATGCCGACTTCTGTCCGGGAGAGTAATGCTTCTATCTGTCTGTGCTTTGATTCATTGCTGGGATTGCAATAATAGATTCCGATGGACATGGGAAGGTTTACAGTAACCTGTGGACCTTCAACTTGACGATGAAACACAGAAATTGCATCGGAATTGAATACAACAGGCACCATGCCGACTTCTGTCCGGGAGAGTAATGCTTCTATCTGTCTGTGCTTTGATTCTTTGCTGCGATTCCAGTAACAGATTCCGATGGACATGGGAAGGTTTACTGTAACCTGTGGACCTTCAACGTGACGATGAAACACAGAAATTGCGTCGGAATTGAATACAACAGGCACAATGTCGACATCTGTCCTGGAGAGTAATCCTTCTAACTGTCAGAATTTTAATTTTTTCCTGGGATTCCAGTAATAGACTCCGATGGACATGGGAAGGTTTACTGTAACCTGTGGACCTTCAACTTGACGAAGAAACACAGATATTGCGTCGGAATTGAATACAACAGGCACCATGCCGACTTCTGTCTGGGAGAGTAATGCTTCTATCTGTCTGCACTTTGATTCTTTGCTGGGATTCCAGTAATAAATTCCGATGGATATGGGAAGGTTTACTGTAACCTGTGGACCTTCAACTTGACGATGAAACACAGAAATTGCGTCGGAATTGAATACAACAGGCACAATGTCGACATCTGTCCGGGAGAGTAATCCTTCTAACTGTCAGAATTTTAATTAATTCCTGCGATTCCAGTAATAGACTCCGATGGACATGGGAAGGTTTACTGTAACCTGTGGACCTTCAACTTCACGAAGAAACACAGATATTGCGTCGGAATTGAATACAACAGGCACCATGCCGACTTCTGTCAGGGAGAGTAATGCTACTATCTGTCTGTGCTTTGATTCTTTGCTGGGATTCCAGTAATAGATTACGATGGACATGGGAAGGTTTACTGTAACCTGTGGATCTTCAACTTGACGATGAAACAAAAAAATTGCATCGGAATTGAGATACAACAGGCACAATGACGACATCTGTCCGCGAGAGTAATCCCTCTAACTGTCAGAATTTTAATTAATTCCTGGGATTCCGGTAATAGACTCCGATGGACATGGGAAGGTTTACTGTAACCTGTTTACCTTCAACTTCACGAAGAAACACAGATATTGCGTCGGAATTGAATACAACAGGCACCATGCCGACTTCTGTCTGGGAGAGTAATGCTTCTATCCGTCTGCACTTTGATTCTTTGCTGGGATTCCAGTAATAGATTCCGATGGACATGGGAAGGTTTACTGTAACCTGTGGACCTTCAACTTGACGATGAAACACAGAAATTGCGTCGGAATTGAATACAACAGGCACAATGACGACATCTGTCCGGGAGAGTAATCCTTCTAACAGTCAGAATTTTAATTAATTCCTGGGATTCCAGTAACAGACTCCGATGGGCATGGGAAGGTTTACTGTAACCTGTGGACCTTCAACTTCACGAAGAAACACAGATATTGCGTCGGAATTGAATACAACAGGCACCATGCCGACTTCTGTCCGGGAGAGTAATGCTTCTATCTGTCTGTGCTTTGATCCTTTGCTGGGATTACAGTAATAGATTCCGATGGACATTTTAAAGTTTACTGTAACTTGTGGACCTTCAACTTGATGAAGAAACACAAATATTGCGTCGGAATATGAATACAACAGGCACAATGACGATATCTGTCCGGGAGAGTAATCCTTCTAACTGTCAGAATTTTAATTAATTCCTGGGATTCCAGTAATAGACTCCGATGGACATGGGAAGGTTTACTGTAACCTGTGGACCTTCAACGTGACGAAGGAACTTAGATATTGCGTCGGAATTGAATACAACAGGCACCATGCCGACTTCTGTCCGGGAGAGTAATGCTTCTATCTGTCTTCGCTTTGATTCTTTGCTGGGATTCCAGTAATAAATTGCGATGGACATGGGAAGTTTTACTGTAACCTGTGGACCTTCAACTTGACGATGAAACACAGAAATTGCGTCGGAATTGAATACAACAGGCACAATGACGATATCTGTCCGGGAGAGTAATCCTTCTAACTGTCAGAATTTTAATTAATTCCTGGGATTCCAGTAATAGACTCCGATGGACATGGGAAGGTTTACTGTAACCTGTGGACCTTCAACTTCACGAAGAAACACAGATATTGCGTCGGAATTGAATACAACAGGCACCATGCCGACTTCTGTCCGGGAGAGTAATGCTACTATCTGTCTGTGCTTTGATTCTTTGCTGGGATTCCAGTGATAGATTCCGATGGACATGGGAAGGTTTACTGTAACCTGTGGACCTTCAACTTGACGATGAAACACAGAAATTGCTTCGGAATTGAATACAATAGGCACCATGCCGACTTCTCTCCGGGAGAGTAATGCTTCTATCTGTCTGTGCTTTGATTCTTTGCTGGGATTCCAGTAATAGATTGCGATGGACATGGGAACTTTTACTGTAACCTGTGGACCTTCAACTTGACAACGAAACACAGAAACTGCGTCGGAATTGAATACAACAGGCACAATGACGACATCTGTCCAGGAGAGTAATCCTTCTAACTGTCAGAATTTTAATTCTTTTTGGGATTCCAGTAATAGACTCAGATGGACATCGGAAGGTGTACTGTAACCTGTGGACCTTCAACTTGACGAAGAAACACAGAAATTGCGTCGGAATTGATTACAACAGGCACCATGCCGACTTCTGTCCGGGAGAGTAATGCTTCTATCTGTCTGTGCTTTGATTCTTTGCTGCGATTCCAGTAATAGATTCCGATGGACATGGGAAGGTTTACTGTAACCTGTGGACCTTCAACTTGACGATGAAACACAGAAATTGTGTCGGAATTGAATACATCAGGCACCATGCCGACTTCTGTCGGGAGAGTAATGCTTCTATCTGTCTGTGCATTGATTCTTTGGTGGGATTGCAGTAATAGATTCCGATGGACATGGGAAGGTTTACAGTAACCTGTGGACCTTCAACTTGACGATGAAACACAGAAATTGCATCGGAATTCAATACAACAGGCACCATGCCGACTTCTGTCTGGGAGAGTAATGCTTCTATCTGTCTGTGCTTTGATTCATTGCTGCGATTCCAGTAACAGATTCCGATTGACATGGGAAGGTTTACTGTAACCTGTGGACCTACAACTTGACGATGAAACACAGTAATTGCTTTGGAATTGAATACAACAGGCACAATGTCGACATCTGTCCTGGAGAGTAATCCTTCTAACTGTCAGAATTTTAATTTTTTCCTGGGATTCCAGTAATAGACTCCGATGGACATGGGAAGGTTTACTGTAACCTGTGGACCTTCAACTTGACGAAGAAACACAGATATTGTGTCGGAATTGAATACAACAGGCACCATGCCGACTTCTGTCTGGGAGAGTAATGCTTCTATCCGTCTGCACTTTGATTCTTTGCTGGGATTCCAGTAATAGATTCCGATGGATATGGGAAGGTTTACTGTAACCTGTGGACCTTCAACTTGACGATGAAACACAGAAATTGCGTCGGAATTGAATACAACAGGCACAATGACGACATCTGTCCGGGAGAGTAATCCTTCTAACTGTCAGAATTTTAATTAATTCCTGGGATTCCAGTAATAGACTCCGATGGACATGGGAAGGTTTACTGTAACCTGTGGACCTTCAACTTCACGAAGAAACACAGATATTGCGTCGGAATTGAATACAACAGGCACCATGCCGACTTCTGTCCGGGAGAGTAATGCTACTATCTGTCTGTGCTTTGATTCTTTGCTGGGATTCCAGTAATAGATTACGATGGACATGGGAAGGTTTACTGTAACCTGTGGATCTTCAACTTGACGATGAAACACAAAAATTGCATCGGAATCGAATACAACAGGCACAATGACGACATCTGTCCGGGAGAGTAATCCCTCTAACTGACAGAATTTTAATTAATTCCTGGGATTCCAGTAATAGACTCCGATGGACATGGGAAGGTTTACTGTAACCTGTGGACCTTCAACTTGACGAAGAAACACAGATATTGCGTCGGAATTGAATACAACAGGCACCATGCCGACCTCTGTCTGGGAGAGTAATGCTTCTATCCGTCTGCACTTTGATTCTTTGCTGGGATTCCAGTAATAGATTCCGATGGACATGGGAAGGTTTACTGTAACCTGTGGACCTTCAACTTGACGATGAAACACAGAAATTGCGTCGGAATTGAATACAACAGGCACAATGACGACATCTGTCCGGGAGAGTAATCCTTCTAACTGTCAGAATTTTAATTAATTCCTGGGATTCCAGTAATAGACTCCGATGGACATGGGAAGGTTTACTGTAACCTGTGGACCTTCAACTTCACGAAGAAACACAGATATTGCGTCGGAATTGAATACAACAGGCACCATGCCGACTTCTGTCCGTGAGAGTAATGCTTCTATCTGTCTGTGCTTTGATCCTTTGCTGGGATTCCAGTAATAGATTCCGATGGACATTTTAAAGTTTACTGTAACCTGTGGACCTTCAACTTGACGAAGAAACACAGAAATTGCGTCGGAATATGAATACAACAGGCACCATGCCGACTTCTGTCCTGGAGAGTAATGCTTCTATCTGTCTGAGCTTTGATTCTTTGCTGGGATTCCAGTGATAGATTCCGATGGACATGGGAAGGTTTACTGTAACCTGTGGACCTTCAACCTGACGATGAAACACAGAAATTGCTTCGGAATTGAATACAACAGGCACCATGCCGACTTCTGTCCGGGAGAGTAATGCTTCTATCTGTCTTCGCTTTGATTCTTTGCTGGGATTCCAGTAATAAATTGCGATGGACATGGGAAGTTTTACTGTAACCTGTGGACCTTCAACTTGACAACGAAACACAGAAACTGCATCAGAATTGAATACAACAGGCACAATGACGACATCTGTCCAGGAGTGTAATCCTTCTAACTGTCAGAATTTTAATTCTTTCTGGGATTCCAGTAATAGACTCAGATGGACATCAGGAGGTGTACTGTAACCTGTGGACCTTCAACTTGACGAAGAAACACAGAAATTGCGTCGGAATTGATTACAACAGGCACCATGCCGACTTCTGTCCGGGAGAGTAATGCTTCTATCTGTCTGTGCTTTGATTCTTTGCTGCGATTCCAGTAATAGATTCCGATGGACATTGGAAGGTTTACTGTAACCTTTGGACCTTCAACGTGACGATGAAACACAGAAATTGCGTCGGAATTGAATACAACAGGCACAATGACGACATCTGTCCGGGAAAGTAATCCTTCTAACTGTCAGAATTTTAATTCTTTCCTGGGATTCCAGTAATAGACTCCGGTGGACATGGGAAGGTTTACTGTAACCTGTGGACCTTCAACGTGACGAAGGAACACAGATATTGAGTCGGAATTGAATACAACAGGCACCATGCCGACTTCTGTCCGGGAGAGTAATGCTTCTATCTGTCTGTGCTTTGATTCTTTGCTGGGATTCAAGTAATAGATTCCGATGGACATGGGAAGATTTACTGTAACCTGTGGACCTTCAACTTGACGATGAAACACAGAAATTGTGTCGGAATTGAATACAACAGGCACCATGCCGACTTCTGTCCGGGAGAGTAATGCTTCTATCTGTCTGTGCTTTGATTCATTGCTGGGATTGCAGTAATAGATTCCGATGGACATGGGAAGGTTTACAGTAACCTGTGGACCTTCAACTTGACGATGAAACACAGAAATTGCATCGGAATTGAATACAACAGTCACCATGCCGACTTCTGTCCGGGAGAGTAATGCTTCTATCTGTCTGTGCTTTGATTCTTTGCTGCGATTCCAGTAACAGATTCCGATGGACATGGGAAGGTTTACTGTAACCTGTGGACCTTCAACTTGACGATGAAACACAGAAATTGCTTTGGAATTGAATACAACAGGCACAATGTCGGCATCTGTCCTGGAGAGTAATCCTTCTAACTGTCAGAATTTTAATTTTTTCCTGGGATTCCAGTAATAGACTCCGATGGACATGGGAAGGTTTACTGTAACCTGTGGACCTTCAACTTGACGAAGAAACACAGATATTGCGTCGGAATTGAATACAACAGGCACCATGCCGACTTCTGTCTGAGAGAGTAATGCTTCTATCCGTCTGCACTTTGATTCTTTGCTGCGATTCCAGTAATAAATTCCGATGGATATGGGAAGGTTTACTGTAACCTGTGGACCTTCAACTTGACGATGAAACACAGAAATTGCGTCGGAATTGAATACAACAGGCACAATGACGACATCTGTCCGGGAGAGTAATCCTTCTAACTGTCAGAATTTTAATTAATTCCTGGGATTCCAGTAATAGACTCCGATGGACATGGGAAGGTTTACTGTAACCTGTGGACCTTCAACTTCACGAAGAAACACAGATATTGCGTCGGAATTGAATACAACAGGCACCATGCCGACTTCTGTCCGGGAGAGTAATGCTACTATCTGTCTGTGCTTTGATTCTTTGCTGGTATTCCAGTAATAGATTACGATGGACATGGGAAGGTTTACTGTAACCTATGGATCTTCAACTTGACGATGAAACAAAAAAATTGCATCGGAATTGAGATACAACAGGCACAATGACGACATCTGTCCGGGAGAGTAATCCCTCTAACTGTCAGAATTTTAATTAATTCCTGGGATTCCGGTAATAGACTCCGATGGACATGGGAAGGTTTACTGTAACCTGTGGACCTTCAACTTCACGAAGAAACACAGATATTGCGTCGGAATTGAATACAACAGGCACCATGCCGACTTCTGTCTGGGAGAGTAATGCTTCTATCCGTCTGCACTTTGATTCTTTGCTGGGATTCCAGTAATAGATTCCGATGGACATGGGAAGGTTTACTGTAACCTGTGGACCTTCAACTTGACGATGAAACACAGAAATTGCGTCGGAATTGAATACAACAGGCACAATGACGACATCTGTCCGGGAGAGTAATCCTTCTACCAGTCAGAATTTTAATTAATTCCTGGGATTCCAGTAACAGACTCCGATGGACATGGGAAGGTTTACTGTAACCTGTGGACCTTCAACTTCACGAAGAAACACAGATATTGCGTCGGAATTGAATACAACAGGCACCATGCCGACTTCTGTCCGGGAGAGTAATGCTTCTATCTGTCTGTGCTTTGATCCTTTGCTGGGATTCCAGTAATAGATTCCGATGGACATTTTAAAGTTTACTGTAACTTGTGGACCTTCAACTTGATGAAGAAACACAGATATTGCGTCGGAATATGAATACAACAGGCACCATGCCGACTTCTGTCCTGGAGTGTAATGCTTCTATCTGTCTGAGCTTTGATTCTTTGCTGGGATTCCAGTGATAGATTCCGATGGACATGGGAAGGTTTACTGCAACCTGTGGACCTTCAACTTGACGATGAAACACAGAAATTGCTTCGGAATTGAATACAACAGGCACCATGCCGACTTCTGTCCGGGAGAGTAATGCTTCTATCTGTCTGAGCTTTGATTCTTTGCTGGGATTCCAGTGATAGATTCCGATGGACATGGGAAGGTTTACTGTAACCTGTGGACCTTCAACTTGACGATGAAACACAGAAATTGCTTCGGAATTGAATACAACAGGCACCATGCCGACTTCTGTCCTGGAGAGTAATGCTTCTATCTGTCTGAGCTTTGATTCTTTGCTGGGATTCCAGTGATAGATTCCGATGGACATGGGAAGGTTTACTGTAACCTGTGGACCTACAACGTGACGATGAAACACAGAAATTGCGTCGGAATTGAATACAACAGGCACAATGACGACATCTGTCCGGGAAAGTAATCCTTCTAACTGTCAGAATTTTAATTCTTTCCTGGGATTCCAGTAATAGACTCCGGTGGACATGGGAAGGTTTACTGTAACCTGTGGACCTTCAACGTGACGAACGAACACAGATATTGCGTGGGAATTGAATACAACAGGCACCATGCCGACTTCTGTCCGGGAGAGTAATGCTTCTATCTGTCTGTGCTTTGATTCTTTGCTGGGATTGCAGTAATAGATTCCGATGGACATGGGAAGGTTTACAGTAACATGTGGACCTTCAACTTGACGATGAAACACAGAAATTGCATCGGAATTGAATACAACAGGCACCATGCCGACTTCTGTCCGGGAGAGTAATGCTTCTATCTGTCTGTGCTTTGATTCTTTGCTGCGATTCCAGTAACAGATTCCGATGGACATGGGAAGGTTTACTGTAACCTGTGGACCTTCAACTTGACGATGAAACACAGAAATTGCTTTGGAATTGAAAACAACAGGCACAATGTCGACATCTGTCCTGGAGAGTAATCCTTCTAACTGTCAGAATTTTAATTTTTTCCTGGGATTCCAGTAATAGACTCCGATGGACATGGGAAGGTTTACTGTAACCTGTGGACCTTCAACTTGACGAAGAAACACAGATATTGCGTCGGAATTGAATACAACAGGCACCATGCCGACTTCTGTCTGGGAGAGTAATGCTTCTATCCGTCTGCACTTTGATTCTTTGCTGGGATTCCAGTAATAGATTCCGATGGATATGGGAAGGTTTACTGTAACCTGTGGACCTTCAACTTGACGATGAAACACAGAAATTGCTTCGGAATTGAATACAACAGACACCATGCCGACTTCTCTCCGGGAGAGTAATGCTTCTATCTGTCTGTGCTTTGATTCTTTGCTGGGATTCCAGTAATAGATTGCGATGGACATGGGAAGTTTTACTGTAACCTGTGTACCTTCAACTTGACAACGAAACACAGAAACTGCGTCGGAATTGAATACAACAGGCACAATGACGACATCTGTCCAGGAGAGTAATCCTTCTAACTGTCAGAATTTTAATTCTTTCTGGGATTCCAGTAATAGACTCAGATGGACATCGGAAGGTGTACTGTAACCTGTGGACCTTCAACTTGACGAAGAAACACAGAAATTGCGTCGGAATTGATTACAACAGGCACCATGCCGACTTCTGTCCGGGAGAGTAATGCTTCTATCTGTCTGTGCTTTGATTCTTTGCTGCGATTCCAGTAATAGATTCCGATGGACATGGGAAGGTTTACTGTAACCTGTGGACCTTCAACGTGACGATGAAACACAGAAATTGCGTCGGAATTGAATACAACAGGCACAATGACGACATCTGTCCGGGAAAGTAATCCTTCTAACTGTCAGAATTTTAATTCTTTCCTGGGATTCCAGTAATAGACTCCGGTGGACATGAGAAGGTTTACTGTAACCTGTGGACCTTCAACGTGACGAAGGAGCAGAGATATTGCGTCGGAATTGAATACAACAGGCACCATGCCGACTTCTGTCCGGGAGAGTAATGCTTCTATCTGTCTGTGCTTTGATTCCTTGCTGGGATTCAAGTAATAGATTCCGATGGACATGGGAAGGTTTACTGTAACCTGTGGACCTTCAACTTGACGATGAAACACAGAAATTGTGTCGGAATTGAATACAACATGCACCATGCCGACTTCTGTCCGGGAGAGTAATGCTTCTATCTGTCTGTGCTTTGATTCTTTGCTGGGATTGCAGTAATAGATTCCGATGGACATGGGAAGGTTTTCAGTAACCTGTGGACCTTCAACTTGACGATGAAACACAGAAATTGCATCGGAATTGAATACAACAGGCACCATGCCGACTTCTGTCCAGGAGAGTAATGCTTCTATCTGTCTGTGCTTTGATTCTTTGCTGCGATTCCAGTAACAGATTCCGATGGACATGGGAAGGTTTACTGTAACCTGTGGACCTTCAACTTGACGATGAAACACAGAAATTGCTTTGGAATTGAATACAACAGGCACAATGTCGACATCTGTCCTGGAGAGTAATCCTTCTAACTGTCAGAATTTTAATTAATTCCTGGGATTCCAGTAATAGACTCCGATGGACATGGGAAGGTTTACTGTAACCTGTGGACCTTCAACTTCACGAAGAAACACAGATATTGCGTCGGAATTGA
Organism: Schistocerca americana; assembly: GCF_021461395.2. Taxonomy (NCBI): domain Eukaryota; kingdom Metazoa; phylum Arthropoda; class Insecta; order Orthoptera; family Acrididae; genus Schistocerca; species Schistocerca americana. Next base: position 33,813,866 of record NC_060122.1, on the reverse strand, counting down.
ATACAACAGGCACCATGCCGACTTCTGTCCGGGAGAGTAATGCTACCATCTGTCTGTGCTTTGATTCTTTGCTGGGATTCCAGTAATAGATTACGATGGACATGGGAAGGTTTACTGTAACCTGTGGATCTTCAACTTGACGATGAAACACAAAAGTTGCATCGGAATCGAATACAACAGGCACAATGACGACATCTGTCCGGGAGAGTAATCCCTCTAACTGTCAGAATTTTAATTAATTCCTGGGATTCCAGTAATAGACTCCGATGGACATGGGAAGGTTTACTGTAACCTGTGGACCTTCAACTTCACGAAGAAACACAGATATTGCGTCGGAATTGAATACAACAGGCACCATGCCGACTTCTGTCTGGGAGAGTAATGCTTCTATCCGTCTGCACTTTGATTCTTTGCTGGGATTCCAGTAATAGATTCCGATGGACATGGGAAGGTTTACTGTAACCTGTGGACCTTCAACTTGACGATGAAACACAGAAATTGCGTCAGAATTGAATACAACAGGCACAATGACGACATCTGTCCGGGAGAGTAATCCTTCTAACTGTCAGAATTTTAATTAATTCCTGGGATTCCAGTAATAGACTCCGATGGACATGGGAAGGTTTACTGTAACCTGTGGACCTTCAACTTCACGAAGAAACACAGATATTGCGTCGTAATTGAATACAACAGGCACCATGCCGACTTCTGTCCGGGAGAGTAATGCTTCTATCTGTCTGTGCTTTGATCCTTTGCTGGGATTCCAGTAATAGATTCCGATGGACATTTTAAAGTTTACTGTAACCTGTGGACCTTCAACTTGACGAAGAAACACAGATATTGCGTTGGAATATGAATAAAACAGGCACCATGCCGACTTCTGTCCTGGAGAGTAATGCTTATATCTGTCTGTGCTTTGATTCTTTGCTGGGATTCCAGTGATAGATTCCGATGGACATGGGAAGGTTTACTGTAACCTGTGGACCTTCAACTTGACGATGAAACACAGAAATTGCTTCGGAATTGAATACAACAGGCACCATGCCGACTTCTGTCCGGGAGAGTAATGCTTCTATCTGTCTGAGCTTTGATTCTTTGCTGGGATTCCAGTGATAGATTCCGATGGACATGGGAAGGTTTACTGCAACCTGTGGACCTTCAACTTGACGATGAAACACAGAAATTGCTTCGGAATTGAATACAACAGGCACCATGCCGACTTCTGTCCGGGAGAGTAATGCTTCTATCTGTCTGAGCTTTGATTCTTTGCTGGGATTCCAGTGATAGATTCCGATGGACATGGGAAGGTTTACTGTAACCTGTGGACCTTCAACTTGACGATGAAACACAGAAATTGCTTCGGAATTGAATACAACAGGCACCATGCCGACTTCTGTCCTGGAGAGTAATGCTTCTATCTGTCTGAGCTTTGATTCTTTGCTGGGATTCCAGTGATAGATTCCGATGGACATGGGAAGGTTTACTGTAACCTGTGGACCTACAACGTGACGATGAAACACAGAAATTGCGTCGGAATTGAATACAACAGGCACAATGACGACATCTGTCCGGGAAAGTAATCCTTCTAACTGTCAGAATTTTAATTCTTTCCTGGGATTCCAGTAATAGACTCCGGTGAACATGGGAAGGTTTACTGTAACCTGTGGACCTTCAACGTGACGAAGGAACACAGATATTGCGTGGGAATTGAATACAACAGGCACCATGCCGATTCTGTCCGGGAGAGTAATGCTTCTATCTGTCTGTGCTTTGATTCTTTGCTGGGATTACAGTAATAGATTCCGATGGACATGGGAAGGTTTACAGTAACATGTGGACCTTCAACTTGACGATGAAACACAGAAATTGCATCGGAATTGAATACAACAGGCACCATGCCGACTTCTGTCCGGGAGAGTAATGCTTCTATCTGTCTGTGCTTTGATTCTTTGCTGCGATTCCAGTAACAGATTCCGATGGACATGGGAAGGTTTACTGTAACCTGTGGACCTTCAACTTGACGATGAAACACAGAAATTGCTTTGGAATTGAAAACAACAGGCACAATGTCGACATCTGTCCTGGAGAGTAATCCTTCTAACTGTCAGAATTTTAATTTTTTCCTGGGATTCCAGTAATAGACTCCGATGGACATGGGAAGGTTTACTGTAACCTGTGGACCTTCAACTTGACGAAGAAACACAGATATTGCTTCGGAATTGAATACAACAGGCACCATGCCGACTTCTGTCTGGGAGAGTAATGCTTCTATCCGTCTGCACTTTGATTCTTTGCTGGGATTCCAGTAATAGATTCCGATGGATATGGGAAGGTTTACTGTAACCTGTGGACCTTCAACTTGACGATGAAACACAGAAATTGCTTCGGAATTGAATACAACAGACACCATGCCGACTTCTCTCCGGGAGAGTAATGCTTCTATCTGTCTGTGCTTTGATTCTTTGCTGGGATTCCAGTAATAGATTGCGATGGACATGGGAAGTTTTACTGTAACCTGTGGACCTTCAACTTGACAACGAAACACAGAAACTGCGTCGGAATTGAATACAACAGGCACAATGACGACATCTGTCCAGGAGAGTAATCCTTCTAACTGTCAGAATTTTAATTCTTTCTGGGATTCCAGTAATAGACTCAGATGGACATCGGAAGGTGTACTGTAACCTGTGGACCTTCAACTTGACGAAGAAACACAGAAATTGCGTCGGAATTGATTACAACAGGCACCATGCCGACTTCTGTCCGGGAGAGTAATGCTTCTATCTGTCTGTGCTTTGATTCTTTGCTGCGATTCCAGTAATAGATTCCGATGGACATGGGAAGGTTTACTGTAACCTGTGGACCTTCAACGTGACGATGAAACACAGAAATTGCGTCGGAATTGAATACAACAGGCACAATGACGACATCTGTCCGGGAAAGTAATCCTTCTAACTGTCAGAATTTTAATTCTTTCCTGGGATTCCAGTAATAGACTCCGGTGGACATGAGAAGGTTTACTGTAACCTGTGGACCTTCAACGTGACGAAGGAGCAGAGATATTGCGTCGGAATTGAATACAACAGGCACCATGCCGACTTCTGTCCGGGAGAGTAATGCTTCTATCTGTCTGTGCTTTGATTCTTTGCTGGGATTCAAGTAATAGATTCCGATGGACATGGGAAGGTTTACTGTAACCTGTGGACCTTCAACTTGACGATGAAACACAGAAATTGTGTCGGAATTGAATACAACGGGCACCATGCCGACTTCTGTCCGGGAGAGTAATGCTTCTATCTGTCTGTGCTTTGATTCTTTGCTGGGATTGCAGTAATAGATTCCGATGGACATGGGAAGGTTTTCAGTAACCTGTGGACCTTCAACTTGACGATGAAACACAGAAATTGCATCGGAATTGAATACAACAGGCACCATGCCGACTTCTGTCCGGGAGAGTAATGCTTCTATCTGTCTGTGCTTTGATTCTTTGCTGCGATTCCAGTAACAGATTCCGATGGACATGGGAAGGTTTACTGTAACCTGTGGACCTTCAACTTGACGATGAAACACAGAAATTGCTTTGGAATTGAATACAACAGGCACAATGTCGACATCTGTCCTGGAGAGTAATCCTTCTAACTGTCAGAATTTTAATTAATTCCTGGGATTCCAGTAATAGACTCCGATGGACATGGGAAGGTTTACTGTAACCTGTGGACCTTCAACTTCACGAAGAAACACAGATATTGCGTCGGAATTGAATACAACAGGCACCATGCCGACTTCTGTCCGGGAGAGTAATGCTACCATCTGTCTGTGCTTTGATTCTTTGCTGGGATTCCAGTAATAGATTACGATGGACATGGGAAGGTTTACTGTAACCTGTGGATCTTCAACTTGACGATGAAACACAAAAGTTGCATCGGAATCGAATACAACAGGCACAATGACGACATCTGTCCGGGAGAGTAATCCCTCTAACTGTCAGAATTTTAATTAATTCCTGGGATTCCAGTAATAGACTCCGATGGACATGGGAAGGTTTACTGTAACCTGTGGACCTTCAACTTCACGAAGAAACACAGATATTGCGTCGGAATTGAATACAACAGGCACCATGCCGACTTCCGTCTGGGAGAGTAATGCTTCTATCCGTCTGCACTTTGATTCTTTGCTGGGATTCCAGTAATAGATTCCGATGGTCATGGGAAGGTTTACTGTAACCTGTGGACCTTCAACTTGACGATGAAAGACAGAAATTGCGTCAGAATTGAATACAACAGGCACAATGACGACATCTGTCCGGGAGAGTAATCCTTCTAACTGTCAGAATTTTAATTAATTCCTGGGATTCCAGTAATAGACTCCGATGGACATGGGAAGGTTTACTGTAACCTGTGGACCTTCAACTTCACGAAGAAACACAGATATTGCGTCGTAATTGAATACAACAGGCACCATGCCGACTTCTGTCCGGGAGAGTAATGCTTCTATCTGTCTGTGCTTTGATCCTTTGCTGGGATTCCAGTAATAGATTCCGATGGACATTTTAAAGTTTACTGTAACCTGTGGACCTTCAACTTGACGAAGAAACACAGATATTGCGTTGGAATATGAATAAAACAGGCACCATGCCGACTTCTGTCCTGGAGAGTAATGCTTATATCTGTCTGTGCTTTGATTCTTTGCTGGGATTCCAGTGATAGATTCCGATGGACATGGGAAGGTTTACTGTAACCTGTGGACCTTCAACTTGACGATGAAACACAGAAATTGCTTCGGAATTGAATACAACAGGCACCATGCCGACTTCTGTCCGGGAGAGTAATGCTTCTATCTGTCTGAGCTTTGATTCTTTGCTGGGATTCCAGTGACAGATTCCGATGGACATGGGAAGGTTTACTGTAACCTGTGGACCTTCAACGTGACGATGAAACACAGAAATTGCGTCGGAATTGGATACAACAGGCACAATGACGACATCTGTCCGGGAAAGTAATCCTTCTAACTGTCAGAATTTTAATTCTTTCCTGGGATTCCAGTAATAGACTCCGGTGGACATGGGAAGGTTAACTGTAACCTGTGGACCTTCAACGTGACGAAGGAACACAGATATTGCGTCGGAATTGAATACAACAGGCACCATGATGACTTCTGTCCGGGAGAGTAATGCTTCTATCTGTCTGTGCTTTGATTCTTTGCTGGGATTGCAGTAATAGATACCGATGGACATGGGAATGTTTACTGTAACCTGTGGACCTTCAACTTGACGATGAAACACAGAAATTGCATCGGAATTGAATACAACAGGCACCATGCCGACTTCTGTCCCAGAGAGTAATGCTTCTATCTGTCTGTGCTTTGATCCTTTGCTGCGATTCCAGTAATAGATTCCGATGGACATGGGAAGGTTTACTGTAACCTGTGGACCTTCAACTTGACTATGAAACACAGAAATTGCGTCGGAATTGAATACAACAGGCACAATGACGACATCTGTCCGGGAGAGTAATCCTTCTAGCTGTCAGAATTTTAATTCTTTTATGGGATTCCAGTATTAGACTCCGATGGACATGGGAAGATTTACTGTAACCTGTGGACCTTCAACTTGACGAGGAAACACAAATATTGCGTCGGAACTGAATACAACAGGCACCATGCCGACTTCTGTCCGGGAGAGTAATGCTTCTATCTGTCTGTGCTTTGATTCTTTGCTGGGATTCCAGTAATAGATTCCGATGGACATGTTAAGGTTTACTGTAACCTGTGGACCTTCAACTTGACGATGAAACACAGAAATTCCATCGGAATTGAATACAACAGGCACCATGCCGACTTCTGTCCGGGAGAGAAATGCTTCTATCTGTCTGTGCTTTGATTCTTTGCTGCGATTCCAGTAATAGATTCCGATGGACATGAGAAGGTTTACTGTAACCTGTGGATCTTCAACTTGACGATGAAACACAGCAATTGCGTCGGAATTGAATACAACAGGCACAATGACGACATCTGCCCGGGAGAGTTATCCTTCTAAATGTCAGAATTTTAATTCTTTCCTGGGATTCCAGTAATAGACTCCGATGGACATGGGAAGGTTTACTGTAACCTGTGGACCTTCATCTTGACGAGGAAACACAGATATTGCGTCGGAAATGAATACAACAGGCACCATGCCGACTTCTGTCCGGGAGAGTTATGCTTCTATCTGTCTGTGCTTTGATTCTTTGCTGGTATTCCAGTAATAGATTCCGATGGACATGGGAAGGACTCCTGTAACCTGTGGACCTCCAACTTGACGATGAAACAAAGAAATTGCGTCGGAATTGAATACAACATGCACAATGACGACATCTGTCCGGGAGAGTAATCCTTCTAACAGTCAGAATTTTAATTCATTCCTGGGATTCCAGTAATAGACTCCGATGGACATGGGAAGGTTTACTGTTACCTGTGGACCTTCAACTTGACGAAGAAACACAGATATTGCGTCGGAATTGAATACAACAGGCACCATGCCGACTTCTGTCCTGGAGAGTAATGCTTCTATATGTCTGTGCTTTGATTCTTTGCTGGGATTGCAGTAATAGATTCCGATGGACATGGGAAGGTTTACTGTAACCTGTGGACCTTCCACTTGACGATGAAACACAGAAATTGCGTCGGAATTGAATACATCAGGCACAATGACGACATCTGTCCGGGAGAGTAATCCTTCTAACTGTCAGAATTTTAATTCTTTCTGGGATTCCAGTAATAGACTCCGATGGACATGGGAAGGTTTACTGTAACCTGTGGAGCTTCAACTTGACGAAGAAACACAGATATTGCGTCGAAATTGAATACAACAGGCACCATGCCGACTTCTGTCCTGGAGAGTAATGCTTCTATCTGTCTGTGCTTTGATTCCTTCCTGGGATTCCAGAAATAGGTTCCGATGGACATGGCAAGGTTTACTGTAACCTGTGGACCTCCAACTTGACGATGAAACACAGAAATTGCGTCGGAATTGAATACAACAGGCACCATGCTGACTTCTGTCCGGGAGAGTAATGCTTCTATCTGTCTGTGCTTTGATTCTTTGCTGGGATTCCAGTAATAGATTCCGATGGACATGGGAAGGTTTACTGTAACCTGTGGACCTTCAACTTGACGATGAAACACAGAAAGTGCGTCGGAATTGAATACAACAGTCACAATGACGACATCTGTCCGGGAAAGTAATCCTTCTAACTGTCACAATTTTAATTCTTTCCTGGGATTCCAGTAATAGACTCCGATGGACATGAGAAGGTTTACTGTAACCTGTGGACCTTCAACTTGACGAAGAAACACAGATATTGCGTCGATATTGAATACAACAGGCACCATGCCGACTTCTGTCCGGGAGAGCAATGCTTCTATCTGTCTGTGCTTTGATTCTTTGCTGGGATTCCAGTAATAGACTCCGATGGACATGGGAAGGTTTACTGTAACCTGTGGACCTTCAACTTGACGATGAAACACAGAAATTGCGTCGGAATTGAATACAACAGTCACAATGACGACATCTGTCCGGGAAAGTAATCCTTCTAACTGTCAGAATTTTAAGTCTTTCCTGGGATTCCAGTAATAGTCTCCGATGGACATGGGAAGGTTTACTGTAACCTGTGGACCTACAACTTGACGAAGAAGCACAGATCTTGCGTCGGAATTGAATACAACAGGCACCATGCCGACTTCTGTCCGGGAGAGTAATGCTTCTATCTGTCTGTGCTTTGATTCTTTGCTGGGATTCCAGTAATAGATTCCGATGGACATGGGAAGGTTTCCTGTAACCTGTGGACCTTCAACTTGACGATGAACCACGGAAAGTGCGTCGGAATTGAATACAACAGGCACAATTACGATATCTGTGCGGGAGAGTAATCCTTCTAACTGTCAGAAATTTAGTTCTTTCCACGGATTCCCGTAATAGACTCCGATGGACATGCGAAGGTTTACTGTAACCTGTGGACCTTCAACTAGACGAAGAAACACAGATATTGCGTCGGAAATGAATACAACATGCACCATGCCGACTTCTCTCCGGGAGAGTAATGCATCTATCTGTCTGTGCTTTGATTCTTTGCTGGGATTCCAGTAATAGATTCCGATGGACATGGGAAGGTTTACTGTAACCTGTGCACCTTCGACTTGACGAAGAAACACAGATATTACGTCGGAATTGATTACAACAGGCACCATGCCGACTTCTGTCCGCGAGAGTAATGCTTCTATCTGTCTGTGCTTTGAGTCCTTGCTGGGATTCCAGTAATAGATTCCGATGGACATGGGAAGTTTACTGTAACCTGTGGACCTTCAACTTGAAGATGAAATACAGAAATTGCGTCGGAATTGAATACAACAGGCACAATGACGACATCTGTCCGGGAGAGTAATACTTCTAACTGTCAGAAGTTTAATTCTTTCCTGGGATTCCAGTAATAGACTCCGATGGACATGGGAAGGTTTACTGTAACCTGTGGACCTTCAATGTGACGAAGAAACACAGATATTGCGTCGGAACTGAATACAACAGGCACCGTGCCGACTTCTGTCCGGGAGAGTAATGCTTCTATCTGTCTGTGCTTTGATTCTTTGCTGCGATTCCAGTAATAGATTCCGATGGACATGGGAAGGTTTACTGTAACCTGTGGACATTCAACTTGACGATGAAACACAGAAATTGCGTCGGAATTGAATACAACAGGCACAATGACGACATCTGTCCGGGAGAGTAATCCTTCTAACTGTCAGAATTTTAATTCTTTCTGGGATTCCAGTAATAGACTCCGATGGACATGGGAAGGTTTACTGTAACCTGTGGACCTTCAACTTGACGAAGAAACACAGATATTGCGTCGAAATTGAATTCAACAGGCACCATGCCGACTTCTGTCCTGGAGAGTAATGCTTCTATCTGTCTGTGCTTTGATTCCTTGCTGGGATTCCAGTAATAGATTCCGATGGACATGGCAAGGTTTACTGTAACCTGTGGACCTTCAACTTGACGATGAAACACAGAAATTGCGTCGGAATTGAATACAACAGGCACCATTCCGACTTCTGTCCGGGAGAGTAATGCTTCTATCTGTCTGTGCTTTGATTCTTTGCTGGGATTCCAGTAATAGATTCCGATGGACATGAGAACGTTTACTGTAACCTGTGGACCTTCAACTTGACGATGAAACACAGAAATTGCGTCGGAATTGAATACAACAGGCACCATGACGACTTCTGTCCGGGAGAGTAATGCTTCTATCTGTCTGTGTTTTGATTCTTTGCTGCGATTCCAGTAATAGATTCCGATGGACATGGGAAGGTTTACTGTAACCTGTGGACCTTCAACTTGACGATGAAACACAGAAATTGCGTCGGAATTGAATACAACAGGCACAATGACGACATCTGTCCGGGAGAGTTATCCTTCTAACTGTCAGAATTATAATTCTTTCCTGGGATTCCAGTAGTAGACTCCGGTATACATGGGAAGGTTAACTGTAACCTGTCGACCTTAAACGTGACGAAGAAACACATATATTGCGTCGATATTGAATACAACAGGCACCATGCCGACTTCTGTCCGGGAGAGCAATGCTTCTATCTGTCTGTGCTTTGATTCTTTGCTGGGATTCCAGTAATAGACTCCGATGGACATGGGAAGGTTTACTGTAACCTGTGGACCTTCAACTTGACGATGAAACACAGAAATTGCGTCGGAATTGAATACAACAGTCACAATGACGACATCTGTCCGGGAAAGTAATCCTTCTAACTGTCAGAATTTTAAGTCTTTCCTGGGATTCCAGTAATAGTCTCCGATGGACATGGGAAGGTTTACTGTAACCTGTGGACCTACAACTTGACGAAGAAGCACAGATCTTGCGTCGGAATTGAATACAACAGGCACCATGCCGACTTCTGTCCGGGAGAGTAATGCTTCTATCTGTCTGTGCTTTGATTCTTTGCTGGGATTCCAGTAATAGATTCCGATGGACATGGGAAGGTTTCCTGTAACCTGTGGACCTTCAACTTGACGATGAACCACGGAAAGTGCGTCGGAATTGAATACAACAGGCACAATTACGATATCTGTGCGGGAGAGTAATCCTTCTAACTGTCAGAAATTTAGTTCTTTCCTCGGATTCCCGTAATAGACTCCGATGGACATGCGAAGGTTTACTGTAACCTGTGGACCTTCAACTAGACGAAGAAACACAGATATTGCGTCGGAAATGAATACAACATGCACCATGCCGACTTCTCTCCGGGAGAGTAATGCATCTATCTGTCTGTGCTTTGATTCTTTGCTGGGATTCCAGTAATAGATTCCGATGGACATGGGAAGGTTTACTGTAACCTGTGCACCTTCGACTTGACGAAGAAACACAGATATTACGTCGGAATTGATTACAACAGGCACCATGCCGACTTCTGTCCGCGAGAGTAATGCTTCTATCTGTCTGTGCTTTGAGTCCTTGCTGGGATTCCAGTAATAGATTCCGATGGACATGGGAAGTTTACTGTAACCTGTGGACCTTCAACTTGAAGATGAAATACAGAAATTGTGTCGGAATTGAATACAACAGGCACAATGACGACATCTGTCCGGGAGAGTAATCCTTCTAACTGTCAGAAGTTTAATTCTTTCCTGGGATTCCAGTAATAGACTCCGATGGACATGGGAAGGTTTACTGTAACCTGTGGACCTTCAATGTGACGAAGAAACACAGATATTGCGTCGGAACTGAATACAACAGGCACCGTGCCGACTTCTGTCCGGGAGAGTAATGTTTCTATCTGTCTGTGCTTTGATTCTTTGCTGCGATTCCAGTAATAGATTCCGATGGACATGGGAAGGTTTACTGTAACCTGTGGACCTTCAACTTGACGATGAAACACGGAAATTGCGTCGGAATTGAATACAACAGGCACAATGACGACATCTGTCCGGGAGAGTAATCCTTCTAACTGTCAGAATTTTAATTCTTTCTGGGATTCCAGTAATAGACTCCGATGGACATGGGAAGGTTTACTGTAACCTGTGGACCTTCAACTTGACGAAGAAACACAGATATTGCGTCGAAATTGAATACAACAGGCACCATGCCGACTTCTGTCCTGGAGAGTAATGCTTCTATCTGTCTGTGCTTTGATTCCTTGCTGGGATTCCAGTAATAGATTCCGATGGACATGGCAAGGTTTACTGTAACCTGTGGACCTTCAACTTGACGATGAAACACAGAAATTGCGTCGGAATTGAATACAACAGGCACCATTCCGACTTCTGTCCGGGAGAGTAATGCTTCTATCTGTCTGTGCTTTGATTCTTTGCTGGGATTCCAGTAATAGATTCCGATGGACATGGGAACGTTTACTGTAACCTGTGGACCTTCAACTTGACGATGAAACACAGAAATTGCGTCGGAATTGAATACAACAGGCACCATGACGACTTCTGTCCGGGAGAGTAATGCTTCTATCTGTCTGTGTTTTGATTCTTTGCTGCGATTCCAGTAATAGATTCCGATGGACATGGGAAGGTTTACTGTAACCTGTGGACCTTCAACTTGACGATGAAACACAGAAATTGCGTCGGAATTGAATACAACAGGCACAATGACGACATCTGTCCGGAAGAGTTATCCTTCTAACTGTCAGAATTATAATTCTTTCCTGGGATTCCAGTAGTAGACTCCGGTATACATGGGAAGGTTAACTGTAACCTGTCGACCTTAAACGTGACGAAGAAACACATATATTGCGTCGGAATTGAATACAACAGGCACCATGCCGACTTCTGTCCGGGAGAGTAATGCTTCTATCTGTCTGTGCTTTGATTCTTTGCTGGGATTCCAGTAATAGATTCCGATGGACATGGGAAGGATTACTGTAACCTGTGGACCTTCAACTTGACGATGAAACACAGAAATTGCGTCGGAATTGAATACAACAGGCACCATGACGACTTCTGTCCGGGAGAGTAATGCTACTATCTGTCTGTGCTTCGATTCTTTGCTGGGATTCCAGTAATAGATTACGATGGACATGGGAAGGTTTACTGTAACCTGTGGACCTTCAACGTGACGATGAAACACAGAAATTGCGTCGGAATTGAATACAACAGGCACAATGACGACATCTGTCCGGGAGAGTAATCCTTCTAACTGTCAGAATTTTAATTCTTTCCTGGGATTCCAGTAATATTCTCCGATGGACATGGGAAGGTTTACTGTAACCTGTGGACCTACAACTAGACGAAGAAACACAGATATTGCGTCGGAATTGAATACAACAGGCACCATGCCGACTTCTGTCCGGGAGAGTAATGCTTCTATCTGTCTGTGCTTTGATTCTTTGCTGGAATTCCAGTAATAGATTCCGATGGACATGGGAAGGTTTCCTGTAACATGTGGACCTTCAACTTGACGATGAAACACGGAAAGTGCGTCGGAATTGAATACAACAGGCACAATAACGATATCTGTGCGGGAGAGTAATCCTTCTAACTGTCAGAAATCTAGTTCTTTCCTCGGATTCCCGTAATAGACTCCGATGGACATGGGAAGGTTTACTGTAACCTGTGGACCTTCAACTTGACGAAGAAACACAGATATTGCGTCGGAAATGAATACAACATGCACCATGCCGACTTCTCTCCGGGAGAGTAATGCATCTATCTGTCTGTGCTTTGATTCTTTGCTGGGATTCCAGTAATAGATTCCGACGGACATGGGAAGGTTTACTGTAACCTGTGCACCTTCGACTTGACGAAGAAACACAGATATTACGTCGGAATTGAATACAACAGGCACAATGACGACATCTGTCCGGGAGAGTAATCCTTCTAACTGTCAGAAGTTTAATTCTTTCCTGGGATTCCAGTGATAGACTCCGATGGACATGGGAAGGTTTACTGTAACCTGTGGACCTTCAACTTGGCGAGAAAACACAAACATTTCGTCGGAATTGAATACAACAGGCAACATGCCGGCTTCTGTCCGGGAGAGTAATGCTTCTATCTGTCTGTGCTTTGATTCTTTGTTGGGATTCCAGTAATAGATTCCGATGGACATGGGAAGGTTTACTGCAACCTGTGGACCTTCAACTTGACGATGAAACACAGAAATTGCATCGGAATTGAATACAACAGGCACCATGCCGACTTCTGTCCGGGAGAGTAATGCTTCTATCTGTCTGTGCTTTGATTCTTTGCTGCGATTCCAGTAATAATATTCCGATGTACATGGGAAGGTTTACTGTAACCTGTGGACCTTCAACTTGACGATGAAACACACATATTGCGTCGGAATTGAATACAACAGGCACAATGACGACATCTGTCCGGGAGAGTAATCCTTCTAACTGTCAGAATTTTAATTCTTTCCTGGGATTCCAGTAATAGACTCCGATGGACATTGGAAGGTTTACTGTAACCTGTGGACCTTCAACTTGACGAGGAAACACAGATATTGCGTCGGAATTGAATACAACAGGCACCATGCCGACTTCTGTCCGGGAGAGTAATGCTTCTATCTGTCTGTGCTTTGATTCTTTGCTGGCATTCCAGTAATAGATTCCGATGGACATGGGAAGGTTTCCTGTAACCTGTGGACCTTCAACTTGACGATGAAACACAGAAATTGCGTCGGAATTGAATACAACAGGCACAATGACGACATCTGTCCTGGAGAGTATTGCTTCTATCTGTCTGTGCTTTGATTCTTTGCTGGGATTCCAGTAATAGATTCCGATGGACATGGGAAGGTTTACTGTAACCTGTGGACCTTCCACTGGACGATGAAACACAGAAATTGCGTCGGAATTGAATACAACAGGCACCATGCCGACTTCTGTCCTGGAGAGTAATGCTTCTATCTGTCTGTGCTTTGATTCTTCGCTGCGATTCCAGTAATAGATTCCGATGGACATGGGAAGGTTTACTGTAACCTGTGGACCTTCAACTTGACGATGAAACACAGAAATTGCGTCGGAATTGAATACAACAGGCACAATGACGACATCTGTCCGGGAGAGTAATCCTTCTAACTGTCAGAAATTTAATTCTTTCCTGGGATTCCAGTAATAGACTCTGATGGACATGGGAAGGTTTACTGTAACCTGTGGACCTTCAACTTGACGAGGAAACACAAATATTTCGTCGGAATTGAATACAACAGGCAACATGCCGGCTTCTGTCCGGGAGAGTAATGCTTCTATCTGTCTGTGCTTTGATTCTTTGCTGGGATTCCAGTAATAGATTCCGATGGACATGGGAAGGTTTACTGTAACCTGTGGACCTTCAACTTGACGATGAAACACAGAAATTGCATCG